>NW_027284964.1:900000-1036833 GCF_040894005.1 Engystomops pustulosus
TCCCATAAATAATAGTAACACCCCATAATAATAGTAACACCTCATAAATAATAGTAACATCCCATAAATAATAGTAACACCCCATAAATAATAGTAACACCCCATAATAATAGTAACACCTCATAAATAATAGTAACATCCCATAAATAATAGTAACACCCCATAAATAATAGTAACATCCCATAAATAATAGTAACATCCCATAAATAATAGTAACGCCCATAAATAATAGTAACACCTCATAAATAATAGTAACACCCCATAAATAATAGTAACATCCCATAAATAATAGTAACATCCCATAAATAATAGTAACACCCCATAAATAATAGTAACACCTCATAAATAATAGTAACATCCCATAAATAATAGTAACACCCCATAAATAATAGTAACATCCCATAAATAATAGTAACACCCCATAAATAATAGTGACATCCCATAAATAATAGTAACACCCCATAAATAATAGTAACATCCCATAAATAATAGTGACATCCCATAAATAATAGTAACACCCCATAAATAATAGTGACATCCCATAAATAATAGTAACACCCCATAAATAATAGTAACATCCCATAAATAATAGTAACACCCCATAAATAATAGTAACACCCCATAAATAATAGTAACACCCCATAAATAATAGTAACACCCCATAAATAATAGTAACACCCCATAAATAATAGTGACATCCCATAAATAATAGTAACACCTCATAAATAATAGTAACATCCCATAAATAATAGTAACACCCCATAAATAATAGTAACATCCCATAAATAATAGTAACATCCCATAAATAATAGTAACGCCCATAAATAATAGTAACACCCCATAAATAATAGTGACATCCCATAAATAATAGTAACATCCCATAAATAATAGTAACATCCCATAAATAATAGTAACGCCCATAAATAATAGTAACACCTCATAAATAATAGTAACATCCCATAAATAATAGTAACACCCCATAATAATAGTAACACCTCATAAATAATAGTAACATCCCATAAATAATAGTAACACCCCATAAATAATAGTAACACCTCATAAATAATAGTAACACCTCATAAATAATAGTAACATCCCATAAATAATAGTAACACCCCATAATAATAGTAACACCTCATAAATAATAGTAACATCCCATAAATAATAGTAACACCCCATAAATAATAGTAACACCCCATAAATAATAGTAACATCCCATAAATAATAGTAACATCCCATAAATAATAGTAACGCCCATAAATAATAGTAACACCCCATAAATAATAGTAACACCCCATAAATAATAGTAACACCCCATAAATAATAGTAACACCCCATATATAATAGTAACACCCCATAAATAACAGTAACACCTCATAAATAATAGTAACACCTCATAAATAATAGTAACACCCCATATATAATAGTAACACCCCATATATAATAGTAACACCTCATATATAATAGTAACACCCCATAAATAACAGTAACACCTCATAAATAATAGTAACACCTCATAAATAATAGTAACATCCCATAAATAATAGTAACACCCCATAAATAATAGTAACACCCCATAAATAATAGTAACATCCCATAAATAATAGTAACATCCCATAAATAATAGTAACGCCCATAAATAATAGTAACACCCCATAAATAATAGTAACACCCCATAAATAATAGTAACACCCCATAAATAATAGTAACACCCCATATATAATAGTAACACCCCATAAATAACAGTAACACCTCATAAATAATAGTAACACCCCATAAATAATAGTAACACCCCATATATAATAGTAACACCCCATAAATAACAGTAACACCTCATAAATAATAGTAACATCCCATAAATAATAGTAACATCCTATAAATAATAGTGACACCCCATAAATAATAGTGACACCTCATAAATAATAGTAACACCTCATAAATAATAGTAACATCCCATAAATAATAGTAACATCCCATAAATAATAGTAACACCTCATAAATAATAGTAACACCCCATAAATAATAGTAACATCCCATAAATAATAGTAACATCCCATAAATAATAATAACACCTCATAAATAACAGTAACACCTCATAAATAATAGTAACATCCCATAAATAATAGTAACACCCCATAAATAATAGTAACACCTCATAAATAATAGTAACATCCCATAAATAATAGTAACACCCCATAAATAATAGTAACACCTCATAAATAATAGTAACATCCCATAAATAATAGTAACACCCCATAAATAATAGTAACACCCCATAAATAACAGTAACACCTCATAAATAATAGTAACACCCCATAAATAATAGTAACATCCCATAAATAATAGTAACATCCCATAAATAATAGTAACACCTCATAAATAATAGTAACACCCCATAAATAATAGTAACATCCCATAAATAATAGTAACACCTCATAAATAACAGTAACACCTCATAAATAATAGTAACATCCCATAAATAATAGTAACATCCCATAAATAACAGTAACACCTCATAAATAAAAGTAACACCCCATAAATAATAGTAACATCCCATAAATAATAGTAACACCTCATAAATAACAGTAACACCTCATAAATAATAGTAACACCTCATAAATAACAGTAACACCTCATAAATAATAGTAACACCCCATAAATAATAGTAACATCCCATAAATAATAGTAACATCCCATAAATAATAGTAACACCTCATAAATAATAGTAACACCCCATAAATAATAGTAACATCCCATAAATAATAGTAACATCTCATAAATAATAGTAACATCCCATAAATAATAGTAACGCCTATAAATAATAGTAACACCCCATAAATAATAGTAACACCCCATAAATAATAGTAACATCCCATAAATAATAGTAACACCCCATAATAATAGTAACACCTCATAAATAATAGTAACATCCCATAAATAATAGTAACACCCCATAAATAATAGTAACACCCCATAAATAATAGTAACATCCCATAAATAATAGTAACATCCCATAAATAATAGTAACACCCCATAAATAATAGTAACATCCCATAAATAATAGTAACACCCCATAAATAATAGTAACACCCCATAAATAATAGTAACATCCCATAAATAATAGTTACACCCCATAATAATAGTAACATCCCATAAATAATAGTAACACCTCATAAATAATAGTAACACCCCATAAATAATAGTAACACCCCATAAATAATAGTAACACCCCATAATAATAGTAATACCCCATAATAATAGTTACACCCCATAAATAATAGTAACACCCCATAAATAATAGTGACACCCCATAAATAATAGTGACATCCCATAAATAATAGTGACATCCCATAAATAATAGTGACACCTCATAAATAATAGTAACACCCATAAATAATAGTAACACCCCATAAATAATAGTGACATCCCATAAATAATAGTGACATCCCATAAATAATAGTAACATCCCATAAATAATAGTAACACCCCATAAATAATAGTAACACCCCATAAATAATAGTAACACCCCATAAATAATAGTAACACCACATAAATAATAGTAACACCACATAAATAATAGTAACATCCCATAAATAATAGTTACACCCCATAATAATAGTAACATCCCATAAATAATAGTAACACCTCATAAATAATAGTAACACCCCATAAATAATAGTAACACCCCATAAATAATAGTAACACCCCATAAATAATAGTAACACCACATAAATAATAGTAACATCCCATAAATAATAGTAACACCTCATAAATAATAGTAACACCCCATAAATAATAGTAACACCCCATAAATAATAGTAACACCCCATAAATAATAGTAACACCACATAAATAATAGTAACACCACATAAATAATAGTAACATCCCATAAATAATAGTTACACCCCATAATAATAGTAACATCCCATAAATAATAGTAACACCTCATAAATAATAGTAACACCCCATAAATAATAGTAACACCCCATAAATAATAGTAACACCCCATAAATAATAGTAACACCACATAAATAATAGTAACATCCCATAAATAATAGTAACACCCCATAATAATAGTAACACCTCATAAATAATAGTAACACCCCATAAATAATAGTAACACCCCATAAATAATAGTAACACCCCATAAATAATAGTAACACCTCATAAATAATAGTAACACCCCATAAATAATAGTAACACCCCATAAATAATAGTAACACCACATAAATAATAGTAACACCCCATAAATAATAGTAACACCCCATAAATAATAGTAACACCACATAAATAATAGTAACATCCCATAAATAATAGTAACACCTCATAAATAATAGTAACATCCCATAAATAATAGTAACATCCCATAAATAATAGTAACACCCCATAATAATAGTAACACCCCATAAATAATAGTAACACCCCATAAATAATTGTAACACCCCATAAATAATAGTAACATCCCATAAATAATAGTAACACCCCATAAATAATAGTAACATCTCATAAATAATAGTAACACCCCATAAATAATAGTAACACCTCATAATAATAGTAACACCCCATAAATAATAGTAACACCCCATAAATAATAGTAACATCCCATAAATAATAGTAACACCCCATAAATAATAGTGACATCCCATAAATAATAGTAACATCCCATAAATAATAGTAACACCCCATAAATAATAGTAACACCTCATAAATAATAGTAACACCCATAAATAATAGTAACACCCCATAAATAATAGTGACATCCCATAAATAATAGTGACATCCCATAAATAATAGTAACACCCCATAAATAATAGTAACACCCCATAAATAATAGTAACACCTCATAATAATAGTAACACCCCATAAATAATAGTAACATCCCATAAATAATAGTAACATCCCATAAATAATAGTAACACCCCATAAATATTAGTAACATCCCATAAATAATAGTAACACCCCATAAATAATAGTAACACCCCATAAATAATTGTAACACCCTATAAATAATAGTAACATCCCATAAATAATAGTAACATCCCATAAATAATAGTAACATCCCATAAATAATAGTAACACCCTCTAAATAATAGTAACACCTCATAAATAATAGTAACACCCCATAAATAATAGTAACACCCCATAAATAATAGTAACACCCCATAAATAATAGTAACACCTCATAAATAATAGTAACACCTCATAAATAATAGTAACATCCCATAAATAATAGTAACACCCCATAAATAATAGTAACACCCCATAAATAATAGTAACATCCCATAAATAATAGTAACACCCCATAAATAATAGTAACATCCCATAAATAATAGTAACACCTCATAATAATAGTAACACCCCATAAATAATAGTAACATCCCATAAATAATAGTAACATCCCATAAATAATAGTAACACCCCATAAATATTAGTAACATCCCATAAATAATAGTAACATCCCATAAATAATAGTAACATCCCATAAATAATAGTAACACCCCATAAATAATAGTAACATCCCATAAATAATAGTAACATCCCATAAATAATAGTAACACCCTATAAATAATAGTAACACCTCATAAATAATAGTAACACCTCATAAATAATAGTAACACCCCATAAATAATAGTAACACCTCATAAATAATAGTAACACCTCATAAATAATAGTAACACCCCATAAATAATAGTAACACCCCATAAATAATAGTAACACCCCATAAATAATAGTAACATCTCATAAATAATAGTAACATCCCATAAATAATAGTAACATCCCATAAATAATAGTAACACCCCATAAATAATAGTAACATCCCATAAATAATAGTAACACCTCATAAATAATAGTAACACCCCATAAATAATAGTGACACCTCATAAATAATAGTAACACCTCATAAATAATAGTGACACCTCATAAATAATAGTAACACCTCATAAATAATAGTAACACCTCATAAATAATAGTAACACCTCATAAATAATAGTAACACCTCATAAATAATAGTAACATCCCATAAATAATAGTAACACCTCATAAATAATAGTAACACCCCATAAATAATAGTGACACCTCATAAATAATAGTAACACCTCATAAATAATAGTGACACCTCATAAATAATAGTAACACCTCATAAATAATAGTAACACCCCATAAATAATAGTAACACCCCATAAATAATAGTAACACCCCATAAATAATAGTGACATCCCATAAATAATAGTAACACCCCATAATAATAGTAACATCCCATAAATAATAGTAACACCTCATAAATAATAGTGACATCCCATAAATAATAGTGACATCCCATAAATAATAGTAACACCCCATAATAATAGTAACATCCCATAAATAATAGTAATACCCATAAATAATAGTAACACCCCATAAATAATAGTGACATCCCATAAATAATAGTGACATCCCATAAATAATAGTAACACCTCATAAATAATAGTAACATCCCATAAATAATAGTAACATCCCATAATAGTAACACCCCATAAATAATAGTAACACCCCATAAATAACAGTAACACCTCATAAATAATAGTAACACCCCATAAATAATAGTAACACCCCATAAATAATAGTAACACCCCATAAATAACAGTAACACCTCATAAATAATAGTAACACCCCATAAATAATAGTAACACCCCATAAATAATAGTAACACCCCATAAATAATAGTAACACCCCATAAATAAAAGTAACACCCCATAAATAATAGTAACATCCCATAAATAATAGTAACACCCCATAAATAATAGTAACACCCCATAAATAATAGTAACACCCCATAAATAACAGTAACACCTCATAAATAATAGTAACACCCCATAAATAATAGTAACACCCCATAAATAATAGTAACACCCCATAAATAACAGTAACACCTCATAAATAAAAGTAACACCCCATAAATAATAGTAACACCCCATAAATAACAGTAACACCTCATAAATAAAAGTAACACCCCATAAATAATAGTAACATCCCATAAATAATAGTAACACCCCATAAATAATAGTAACATCCCATAAATAATAGTAACACCCCATAAATAATAGTAACACCCCATAAATAATAGTAACATCCCATAAATAATAGTAACACCCCATAATAATAGTAACACCTCATAAATAATAGTAACATCCCATAAATAATAGTAACACCCCATAAATAATAGTAACACCTCATAAATAATAGTAACATCCCATAAATAATAGTAACACCCCATAATAATAGTAACACCTCATAAATAATAGTAACATCCCATAAATAATAGTAACACCCCATAAATAATAGTAACATCCCATAAATAATAGTAACATCCCATAAATAATAGTAACGCCCATAAATAATAGTAACACCTCATAAATAATAGTAACACCCCATAAATAATAGTAACATCCCATAAATAATAGTAACATCCCATAAATAATAGTAACACCCATAAATAATAGTAACACCCCATAAATAATAGTAACACCCCATAAATAATAGTAACATCCCATAAATAATAGTAACGCCCATAAATAATAGTAACACCTCATAAATAATAGTAACACCCCATAAATAATAGTAACACCCCATAATAACAGTAACACCTCATAAATAATAGTAACATCCCATAAATAATAGTAACACCCCATAATAATAGTAACACCTCATAAATAATAGTAACATCCCATAAATAATAGTAACACCCCATAAATAATAGTAACATCCCATAAATAATAGTAACATCCCATAAATAATAGTAACGCCCATAAATAATAGTAACACCTCATAAATAATAGTAACACCCCATAAATAATAGTAACACCCCATAAATAATAGTAACACCCCATAAATAATAGTAACACCTCATAAATAATAGTAACACCCCATAAATAATAGTAACACCTCATAAATAATAGTAACACCTCATAAATAATAGTAACATCCCATAAATAATAGTAACATCCCATAAATAATAGTAACACCTCATAATAATATTAACACCCCATAAATAATAGTAACACCTCATAAATAATAGTAACATCTCATAAATAATAGTAACACCTCATAAATAATAGTAACATCCCAAAAATAATAGTAACACCCCATAAATAATAGTAACATCCCATAAATAATAGTAACATCCCATAAATAATAGTAACACCCCATAAATAATAGTAACACCCCATAAATAATAGTAACATCCCATAAATAATAGTAACACCCCATAAATAATAGTAACACCCCATAAATAATAGTAACACCCTATAAATAATAGTAACATCCCATAAATAATAGTAACATCCCATAAATAATAGTAACATCCCATAAATAATAGTGACATCCCATAAATAATAGTAACACCCCATAAATAATAGTAACACCCCATAAATAACAGTAACACCTCATAAATAAAAGTAACACCCCATAAATAATAGTAACATCCCATAAATAACAGTAACACCTCATAAATAAAAGTAACACCCCATAAATAATAGTAACATCTCATAAATAATAGTAACATCCCATAAATAATAGTAACGCCTATAAATAATAGTAACACCCCATAAATAATAGTAACACCCCATAAATAATAGTAACATCCCATAAATAATAGTAACACCCCATAATAATAGTAACACCTCATAAATAATAGTAACATCCCATAAATAATAGTAACACCCCATAAATAATAGTAACACCCCATAATAATAGTAACACCTCATAAATAATAGTAACATCCCATAAATAATAGTAACACCCCATAAATAATAGTAACATCCCATAAATAATAGTAACATCCCATAAATAATAGTAACGCCCATAAATAATAGTAACACCTCATAAATAATAGTAACACCCCATAAATAATAGTAACATCCCATAAATAATAGTAACATCCCATAAATAATAGTAACACCCCATAAATAATAGTAACACCTCATAAATAATAGTAACATCCCATAAATAATAGTAACACCCCATAAATAATAGTAACATCCCATAAATAATAGTAACACCCCATAAATAATAGTGACATCCCATAAATAATAGTAACACCCCATAAATAATAGTAACATCCCATAAATAATAGTGACATCCCATAAATAATAGTAACACCCCATAAATAATAGTGACATCCCATAAATAATAGTAACACCCCATAAATAATAGTAACATCCCATAAATAATAGTAACACCCCATAAATAATAGTAACACCCCATAAATAATAGTAACACCCCATAAATAATAGTAACACCCCATAAATAATAGTAACACCCCATAAATAATAGTGACATCCCATAAATAATAGTAACACCTCATAAATAATAGTAACATCCCATAAATAATAGTAACACCCCATAAATAATAGTAACATCCCATAAATAATAGTAACATCCCATAAATAATAGTAACGCCCATAAATAATAGTAACACCCCATAAATAATAGTGACATCCCATAAATAATAGTAACATCCCATAAATAATAGTAACATCCCATAAATAATAGTAACGCCCATAAATAATAGTAACACCTCATAAATAATAGTAACATCCCATAAATAATAGTAACACCCCATAATAATAGTAACACCTCATAAATAATAGTAACATCCCATAAATAATAGTAACACCCCATAAATAATAGTAACACCTCATAAATAATAGTAACACCTCATAAATAATAGTAACATCCCATAAATAATAGTAACACCCCATAATAATAGTAACACCTCATAAATAATAGTAACATCCCATAAATAATAGTAACACCCCATAAATAATAGTAACACCCCATAAATAATAGTAACATCCCATAAATAATAGTAACATCCCATAAATAATAGTAACATCCCATAAATAATAGTGACACCCCATAAATAATAGTGACACCTCATAAATAATAGTAACACCTCATAAATAATAGTAACATCCCATAAATAATAGTAACATCCCATAAATAATAGTAACACCTCATAAATAATAGTAACACCCCATAAATAATAGTAACATCCCATAAATAATAGTAACATCCCATAAATAATAGTAACACCTCATAAATAACAGTAACACCTCATAAATAATAGTAACACCTCATAAATAACAGTAACACCTCATAAATAATAGTAACACCCCATAAATAATAGTAACATCCCATAAATAATAGTAACATCCCATAAATAATAGTAACACCTCATAAATAATAGTAACATCCCATAAATAATAGTAACATCCCATAAATAATAGTAACACCCCATAATAATAGTAACACCTCATAAATAATAGTAACACCCCATAAATAATAGTAACATCCCATAAATAATAGTAACATCCCATAAATAATAGTAACACCCATAAATAATAGTAACACCCCATAAATAATAGTAACACCCCATAAATAATAGTAACATCCCATAAATAATAGTAACGCCCATAAATAATAGTAACACCTCATAAATAATAGTAACACCCCATAAATAATAGTAACACCCCATAATAACAGTAACACCTCATAAATAATAGTAACATCCCATAAATAATAGTAACACCCCATAATAATAGTAACACCTCATAAATAATAGTAACATCCCATAAATAATAGTAACACCCCATAAATAATAGTAACATCCCATAAATAATAGTAACATCCCATAAATAATAGTAACGCCCATAAATAATAGTAACACCTCATAAATAATAGTAACATCCCATAAATAATAGTAACATCCCATAAATAATAGTAACACCACATACATAATAGTAACACCCCATAAATAATAGTAACATCCCATAAATAATAGTAACATCCCATAAATAATAGTAACACCCATAAATAATAGTAACACCCCATAAATAATAGTAACACCCCATAAATAATAGTAACATCCCATAAATAATAGTAACGCCCATAAATAATAGTAACACCTCATAAATAATAGTAACACCCCATAAATAATAGTAACACCCCATAAATAATAGTAACATCCCATAAATAATAGTAACGCCCATAAATAATAGTAACACCCCATAAATAATAGTAACACCTCATAAATAATAGTAACGCCCATAAATAATAGTAACACCCCATAAATAATAGTAACATCCCATAAATAATAGTAACGCCCATAAATAATAGTAACATCCCATAAATAATAGTAACGCCCATAAATAATAGTAACACCCCATAAATAATAGTAACACCCCATAAATAATAGTAACACCCCATAAATAATAGTAACACCCCATAAATAATAGTAACACCTCATAAATAATAGTAACACCCCATAAATAATAGTAACACCTCATAAATAATAGTAACACCTCATAAATAATAGTAACATCCCATAAATAATAGTAACATCCCATAAATAATAGTAACACCTCATAATAATATTAACACCCCATAAATAATAGTAACACCTCATAAATAATAGTAACATCTCATAAATAATAGTAACACCTCATAATAATAGTAACACCCCAAAAATAATAGTAACACCCCATAAATAATAGTAACATCCCATAAATAATAGTAACATCCCATAAATAATAGTAACACCCCATAAATAATAGTAACACCCCATAAATAATAGTAACATCCTATAAATAATAGTAACACCCCATAAATAATAGTAACACCCCATAAATAATAGTAACACCCTATAAATAATAGTAACATCCCATAAATAATAGTAACATCCCATAAATAATAGTAACATCCCATAAATAATAGTGACATCCCATAAATAATAGTAACACCCCATAAATAATAGTAACACCCCATAAATAACAGTAACACCTCATAAATAAAAGTAACACCCCATAAATAATAGTAACATCCCATAAATAACAGTAACACCTCATAAATAAAAGTAACACCCCATAAATAATAGTAACATCTCATAAATAATAGTAACATCCCATAAATAATAGTAACGCCTATAAATAATAGTAACACCCCATAAATAATAGTAACACCCCATAAATAATAGTAACATCCCATAAATAATAGTAACACCCCATAATAATAGTAACACCTCATAAATAATAGTAACATCCCATAAATAATAGTAACACCCCATAAATAATAGTAACACCCCATAATAATAGTAAAACCTCATAAATAATAGTAACATCCCATAAATAATAGTAACACCCCATAAATAATAGTAACATCCCATAAATAATAGTAACATCCCATAAATAATAGTAACGCCCATAAATAATAGTAACACCTCATAAATAATAGTAACACCCCATAAATAATAGTAACATCCCATAAATAATAGTAACATCCCATAAATAATAGTAACACCCCATAAATAATAGTAACACCTCATAAATAATAGTAACATCCCATAAATAATAGTAACACCCCATAAATAATAGTAACATCCCATAAATAATAGTAACACCCCATAAATAATAGTGACATCCCATAAATAATAGTAACACCCCATAAATAATAGTAACATCCCATAAATAATAGTGACATCCCATAAATAATAGTAACACCCCATAAATAATAGTGACATCCCATAAATAATAGTAACACCCCATAAATAATAGTAACATCCCATAAATAATAGTAACACCCCATAAATAATAGTAACACCCCATAAATAATAGTAACACCCCATAAATAATAGTAACACCCCATAAATAATAGTAACACCCCATAAATAATAGTGACATCCCATAAATAATAGTAACACCTCATAAATAATAGTAACATCCCATAAATAATAGTAACACCCCATAAATAATAGTAACATCCCATAAATAATAGTAACATCCCATAAATAATAGTAACGCCCATAAATAATAGTAACACCCCATAAATAATAGTGACATCCCATAAATAATAGTAACATCCCATAAATAATAGTAACATCCCATAAATAATAGTAACGCCCATAAATAATAGTAACACCTCATAAATAATAGTAACATCCCATAAATAATAGTAACACCCCATAATAATAGTAACACCTCATAAATAATAGTAACATCCCATAAATAATAGTAACACCCCATAAATAATAGTAACACCTCATAAATAATAGTAACACCTCATAAATAATAGTAACACCCCATAAATAATAGTAACACCTCATAAATAATAGTAACACCCCATAAATAATAGTAACATCCCATAAATAATAGTAACATCCCATAAATAATAGTAACACCTCATAAATAATAGTAACATCCCATAAATAATAGTAACACCCCATAATAATAGTAACACCTCATAAATAATAGTAACATCCCATAAATAATAGTAACACCCCATAAATAATAGTAACACCCCATAAATAATAGTAACATCCCATAAATAATAGTAACATCCCATAAATAATAGTAACATCCCATAAATAATAGTGACACCCCATAAATAATAGTGACACCTCATAAATAATAGTAACACCTCATAAATAATAGTAACATCCCATAAATAATAGTAACATCCCATAAATAATAGTAACACCTCATAAATAATAGTAACACCCCATAAATAATAGTAACATCCCATAAATAATAGTAACATCCCATAAATAATAGTAACACCTCATAAATAACAGTAACACCTCATAAATAATAGTAACACCTCATAAATAATAGTAACACCTCATAAATAACAGTAACACCTCATAAATAATAGTAACACCTCATAAATAATAGTAACACCCCATAAATAATAGTAACATCCCATAAATAATAGTAACATCTCATAAATAATAGTAACACCTCATAAATAACAGTAACACCTCATAAATAATAGTAACACCTCATAAATAACAGTAACACCTCATAAATAATAGTAACACCTCATAAATAATAGTAACACCCCATAAATAATAGTAACATCCCATAAATAATAGTAACATCCCATAAATAATAGTAACACCTCATAAATAATAGTAACACCCCATAAATAATAGTAACATCCCATAAATAATAGTAACACCTCATAAATAACAGTAACACCCCATAAATAATAGTAACATCCCATAAATAACAGTAACACCTCATAAATAAAAGTAACACCCCATAAATAATAGTAACATCCCATAAATAATAGTAACACCTCATAAATAACAGTAACACCTCATAAATAATAGTAACACCTCATAAATAACAGTAACACCTCATAAATAATAGTAACACCCCATAAATAATAGTAACATCCCATAAATAATAGTAACATCCCATAAATAATAGTAACACCTCATAAATAATAGTAACACCCCATAAATAATAGTAACATCCCATAAATAATAGTAACATCTCATAAATAATAGTAACATCCCATAAATAATAGTAACGCCTATAAATAATAGTAACATCCCATAAATAATAGTAACACCCATAAATAATAGTAACACCCCATAAATAATAGTAACACCCCATAAATAATAGTAACATCCCATAAATAATAGTAACACCCCATAATAATAGTAACACCTCATAAATAATAGTAACATCCCATAAATAATAGTAACACCCCATAAATAATAGTAACACCCCATAATAATAGTAACACCTCATAAATAATAGTAACATCCCATAAATAATAGTAACACCCCATAAATAATAGTAACATCCCATAAATAATAGTAACATCCCATAAATAATAGTAACACCCCATAAATAATAGTAACACCTCATAAATAATAGTAACATCCCATAAATAATAGTAACACCCCATAAATAATAGTAACATCCCATAAATAATAGTAACACCCCATAAATAATAGTGACATCCCATAAATAATAGTAACACCCCATAAATAATAGTAACATCCCATAAATAATAGTGACATCCCATAAATAATAGTAACACCCCATAAATAATAGTGACATCCCATAAATAATAGTAACACCCCATAAATAATAGTAACATCCCATAAATAATAGTAACACCCCATAAATAATAGTAACACCCCATAAATAATAGTAACACCCCATAAATAATAGTGACATCCCATAAATAATAGTAACACCTCATAAATAATAGTAACATCCCATAAATAATAGTAACACCCCATAAATAATAGTAACATCCCATAAATAATAGTAACATCCCATAAATAATAGTAACGCCCATAAATAATAGTAACACCTCATAAATAATAGTAACATCCCATAAATAATAGTAACACCCCATAATAATAGTAACACCTCATAAATAATAGTAACATCCCATAAATAATAGTAACACCCCATAAATAATAGTAACACCTCATAAATAATAGTAACACCTCATAAATAATAGTAACATCCCATAAATAATAGTAACACCCCATAATAATAGTAACACCTCATAAATAATAGTAACATCCCATAAATAATAGTAACACCCCATAAATAATAGTAACACCCCATAAATAATAGTAACATCCCATAAATAATAGTAACATCCCATAAATAATAGTAACACCCCATAAATAATAGTAACATCCCATAAATAATAGTGACATCCCATAAATAATAGTAACATCCCATAAATAATAGTAACATCCCATAAATAATAGTAACGCCCATAAATAATAGTAACACCTCATAATAATAGTAACACCCCATAAATAATAGTAACACCCCATAAATAATAGTAACATCCCATAAATAATAGTAACACCCCATAAATAATAGTAACATCCCATAAATAATAGTAACACCCCATAAATAATAGTAACACCTCATAATAATAGTAACACCCCATAAATAATAGTAACACCTCATAAATAATAGTAACATCCCATAAATAATAGTAACATCCCATAAATAATAGTAACACCCCATAAATAATAGTAACACCCCATAAATAATAGTAACATCCCATAAATAATAGTAACACCCCATAAATAATAGTAACATCCCATAAATAATAGTAACATCCCATAAATAATAGTAACACCCCATAAATAATAGTAACACCCCATAAATAATAGTGACACCCCATAAATAATAGTAACACCCCATAAATAATAGTAACACCTCATAATAATAGTAACACCCCATAAATAATAGTAACACCCCATAAATAATAGTAACACCCCATAAATAATAGTAACATCCCATAAATAATAGTAACACCCCATAAATAATAGTAACACCCCATAAATAATAGTAACACCCTATAAATAATAGTAACATCTCATAAATAATAGTAACACCCCATAAATAATAGTAACACCCCATAAATAATAGTAACACCTCATAAATAATAGTAACACCCATAAATAATAGTAACACCCCATAAATAATAGTAACACCCCATAAATAATAGTAACACCCCATAAATAATAGTGACATCCCATAAATAATAGTAACACCCCATAATAATAGTAACATCCCATAAATAATAGTAACACCCATAAATAATAGTAACACCCCATAAATAATAGTGACATCCCATAAATAATAGTAACACCTCATAAATAATAGTAACATCCCATAAATAATAGTAACATCCCATAATAGTAACACCCCATAAATAATAGTAACACCCCATAAATAACAGTAACACCTCATAAATAATAGTAACACCCCATAAATAATAGTAACACCCCATAAATAATAGTAACACCCTATAAATAATAGTAACATCTCATAAATAATAGTAACACCCCATAAATAATAGTAACACCCCATAAATAATAGTAACACCTCATAAATAATAGTAACACCCATAAATAATAGTAACACCCCATAAATAATAGTAATACCCCATAAATAATAGTGACACCCCATAAATAATAGTGACATCCCATAAATAATAGTGACATCCCATAAATAATAGTGACACCTCATAAATAATAGTAACACCCCATAAATAATAGTAACACCCCATAAATAATAGTGACATCCCATAAATAATAGTAACACCCCATAATAATAGTAACATCCCATAAATAATAGTAACACCTCATAAATAATAGTGACATCCCATAAATAATAGTGACATCCCATAAATAATAGTAACACCCCATAATAATAGTAACACCTCATAATAATAGTAACATCCCATAAATAATAGTAACACCTCATAAATAATAGTAACACCCCATAAATAATAGTAACACCCCATAATAATAGTAACACCCCATAAATAATAGTAACACCCCATAAATAATTGTAACACCCCATAAATAATAGTAACATCCCATAAATAATAGTAACACCCCATAAATAATAGTAACATCTCATAAATAATAGTAACACCCCATAAATAATAGTAACACCACATACATAATAGTAACATCCCATAAATAATAGTAACACCCCATAAATAATAGTAACACCTCATAAATAATAGTAACACCCATAAATAATAGTAACACCCCATAAATAATAGTGACATCCCATAAATAATAGTGACATCCCATAAATAATAGTAACACCCCATAAATAATAGTAACACCCCATAAATAATAGTAACACCTCATAAATAATAGTAACACCCATAAATAATAGTAACACCCCATAAATAATAGTAACACCTCATAAATAATAGTAACACCCCATAAATAATAGTAACACCCCATAAATAATAGTAACACCCCATAAATAATAGTGACATCCCATAAATAATAGTAACACCCCATAATAATAGTAACATCCCATAAATAATAGTAACACCTCATAAATAATAGTGACATCCCATAAATAATAGTGACATCCCATAAATAATAGTAACACCCCATAATAATAGTAACATCCCATAAATAATAGTAACACCCATAAATAATAGTAACACCCCATAAATAATAGTGACATCCCATAAATAATAGTGACATCCCATAAATAATAGTAACACCTCATAAATAATAGTAACACCCCATAAATAATAATAACACCCCATAATAATAGTAACACCCCATAAATAATAGTAACACCCCATAAATAATAGTAACACCACATAAATAATAATAACACCCCATAATAATAGTAACACCCCATAAATAATACTAACACCACATAAATAATAATAACACCCCATAATAATAGTAACACCCCATAAATAATAGTAACACCCCATAATAATAGTAATACCCCATAATAATAGTTACACCCCATAAATAATAGTAACACCCATAAATAATAGTGACACCCCATAAATAATAGTGACATCCCATAAATAATAGTGACATCCCATAAATAATAGTAATACCCCATAAATAATAGTGACACCCCATAAATAATAGTGACATCCCATAAATAATAGTGACATCCCATAAATAATAGTGACACCTCATAAATAATAGTAACACCCATAAATAATAGTAACACCCCATAAATAATAGTGACATCCCATAAATAATAGTGACATCCCATAAATAATAGTAACACCTCATAAATAATAGTGACATCCCATAAATAATAGTAACATCCCATAAATAATAGTAACACCCCATAAATAATAGTAACACCCCATAAATAATAGTAACATCCCATAAATAATAGTAACATCCCATAAATAATAGTAACACCCCATAAATAATAGTAACACCCCATAAATAATAGTAACACCCCATAAATAACAGTAACACCTCATAAATAATAGTAACACCCCATAAATAATAGTAACACCCCATAAATAATAGTAACACCCCATAAATAACAGTAACACCTCATAAATAAAAGTAACACCCCATAAATAATAGTAACACCCCATAAATAACAGTAACACCTCATAAATAAAAGTAACACCCCATAAATAATAGTAACATCTCATAAATAATAGTAACACCCCATAAATAATAGTAACATCCCATAAATAATAGTAACACCCCATAAATAATAGTAACACCCCATAAATAATAGTAACATCCCATAAATAATAGTAACACCCCATAATAATAGTAACACCTCATAAATAATAGTAACATCCCATAAATAATAGTAACACCCCATAAATAATAGTAACACCTCATAAATAATAGTAACATCCCATAAATAATAGTAACACCCCATAATAATAGTAACACCTCATAAATAATAGTAACATCCCATAAATAATAGTAACACCCCATAAATAATAGTAACATCCCATAAATAATAGTAACATCCCATAAATAATAGTAACGCCCATAAATAATAGTAACACCTCATAAATAATAGTAACACCCCATAAATAATAGTAACATCCCATAAATAATAGTAACATCCCATAAATAATAGTAACACCCATAAATAATAGTAACACCCCATAAATAATAGTAACACCCCATAAATAATAGTAACATCCCATAAATAATAGTAACGCCCATAAATAATAGTAACACCTCATAAATAATAGTAACACCCCATAAATAATAGTAACACCCCATAATAACAGTAACACCTCATAAATAATAGTAACATCCCATAAATAATAGTAACACCCCATAATAATAGTAACACCTCATAAATAATAGTAACATCCCATAAATAATAGTAACACCCCATAAATAATAGTAACATCCCATAAATAATAGTGACACCCCATAAATAATAGTAACACCTCATAAATAATAGTAACGCCCATAAATAATAGTAACATCCCATAAATAATAGTAACGCCCATAAATAATAGTAACACCTCATAAATAATAGTAACACCCCATAAATAATAGTAACATCCCATAAATAATAGTAACATCCCATAAATAATAGTAACACCCATAAATAATAGTAACACCCCATAAATAATAGTAACATCCCATAAATAATAGTAACGCCCATAAATAATAGTAACACCTCATAAATAATAGTAACACCCCATAAATAATAGTAACACCCCATAAATAATAGTAACATCCCATAAATAATAGTAACGCCCATAAATAATAGTAACACCCCATAAATAATAGTAACACCTCATAAATAATAGTAACGCCCATAAATAATAGTAACACCCCATAAATAATAGTAACATCCCATAAATAATAGTAACGCCCATAAATAATAGTAACATCCCATAAATAATAGTAACGCCCATAAATAATAGTAACACCCCATAAATAATAGTAACACCCCATAAATAATAGTAACACCCCATAAATAATAGTAACACCTCATAAATAATAGTAACACCCCATAAATAATAGTAACACCTCATAAATAATAGTAACACCTCATTAATAATAGTAACATCCCATAAATAATAGTAACATCCCATAAATAATAGTAACACCTCATAATAATATTAACACCCCATAAATAATAGTAACACCTCATAAATAATAGTAACATCTCATAAATAATAGTAACACCTCATAATAATAGTAACACCCCAAAAATAATAGTAACACCCCATAAATAATAGTAACATCCCATAAATAATAGTAACATCCCATAAATAATAGTAACACCCCATAAATAATAGTAACACCCCATAAATAATAGTAACATCCCATAAATAATAGTAACACCCCATAAATAATAGTAACACCCCATAAATAATAGTAACACCCTATAAATAATAGTAACATCCCATAAATAATAGTAACATCCCATAAATAATAGTAACATCCCATAAATAATAGTGACATCCCATAAATAATAGTAACACCCCATAAATAATAGTAACACCCCATAAATAACAGTAACACCTCATAAATAAAAGTAACACCCCATAAATAATAGTAACATCCCATAAATAACAGTAACACCTCATAAATAAAAGTAACACCCCATAAATAATAGTAACATCTCATAAATAATAGTAACATCCCATAAATAATAGTAACGCCTATAAATAATAGTAACACCCCATAAATAATAGTAACACCCCATAAATAATAGTAACATCCCATAAATAATAGTAACACCCCATAATAATAGTAACACCTCATAAATAATAGTAACATCCCATAAATAATAGTAACACCCCATAAATAATAGTAACACCCCATAATAATAGTAACACCTCATAAATAATAGTAACATCCCATAAATAATAGTAACACCCCATAAATAATAGTAACATCCCATAAATAATAGTAACATCCCATAAATAATAGTAACGCCCATAAATAATAGTAACACCTCATAAATAATAGTAACACCCCATAAATAATAGTAACATCCCATAAATAATAGTAACATCCCATAAATAATAGTAACACCCCATAAATAATAGTAACACCTCATAAATAATAGTAACATCCCATAAATAATAGTAACACCCCATAAATAATAGTAACATCCCATAAATAATAGTAACACCCCATAAATAATAGTGACATCCCATAAATAATAGTAACACCCCATAAATAATAGTAACATCCCATAAATAATAGTGACATCCCATAAATAATAGTAACACCCCATAAATAATAGTGACATCCCATAAATAATAGTAACACCCCATAAATAATAGTAACATCCCATAAATAATAGTAACACCCCATAAATAATAGTAACACCCCATAAATAATAGTAACACCCCATAAATAATAGTAACACCCCATAAATAATAGTAACACCCCATAAATAATAGTGACATCCCATAAATAATAGTAACACCTCATAAATAATAGTAACATCCCATAAATAATAGTAACACCCCATAAATAATAGTAACATCCCATAAATAATAGTAACATCCCATAAATAATAGTAACGCCCATAAATAATAGTAACACCCCATAAATAATAGTGACATCCCATAAATAATAGTAACATCCCATAAATAATAGTAACATCCCATAAATAATAGTAACGCCCATAAATAATAGTAACACCTCATAAATAATAGTAACATCCCATAAATAATAGTAACACCCCATAATAATAGTAACACCTCATAAATAATAGTAACATCCCATAAATAATAGTAACACCCCATAAATAATAGTAACACCTCATAAATAATAGTAACACCTCATAAATAATAGTAACATCCCATAAATAATAGTAACACCCCATAATAATAGTAACACCTCATAAATAATAGTAACATCCCATAAATAATAGTAACACCCCATAAATAATAGTAACACCCCATAAATAATAGTAACATCCCATAAATAATAGTAACATCCCATAAATAATAGTAACATCCTATAAATAATAGTGACACCCCATAAATAATAGTGACACCTCATAAATAATAGTAACACCTCATAAATAATAGTAACATCCCATAAATAATAGTAACATCCCATAAATAATAGTAACACCTCATAAATAATAGTAACACCCCATAAATAATAGTAACATCCCATAAATAATAGTAACATCCCATAAATAATAATAACACCTCATAAATAACAGTAACACCTCATAAATAATAGTAACATCCCATAAATAATAGTAACACCCCATAAATAATAGTAACACCTCATAAATAATAGTAACATCCCATAAATAATAGTAACACCCCATAAATAATAGTAACACCTCATAAATAATAGTAACATCCCATAAATAATAGTAACACCCCATAAATAATAGTAACACCCCATAAATAACAGTAACACCTCATAAATAATAGTAACACCCCATAAATAATAGTAACATCCCATAAATAATAGTAACATCCCATAAATAATAGTAACACCTCATAAATAATAGTAACACCCCATAAATAATAGTAACATCCCATAAATAATAGTAACACCTCATAAATAACAGTAACACCTCATAAATAATAGTAACATCCCATAAATAACAGTAACACCTCATAAATAATAGTAACACCTCATAAATAACAGTAACACCTCATAAATAATAGTAACACCTCATAAATAACAGTAACACCTCATAAATAATAGTAACACCCCATAAATAATAGTAACATCCCATAAATAATAGTAACATCCCATAAATAATAGTAACACCTCATAAATAATAGTAACACCTCATAAATAACAGTAACACCTCATAAATAATAGTAACACCTCATAAATAACAGTAACACCTCATAAATAATAGTAACACCCCATAAATAATAGTAACATCCCATAAATAATAGTAACATCCCATAAATAATAGTAACACCTCATAAATAATAGTAACACCCCATAAATAATAGTAACATCCCATAAATAATAGTAACATCTCATAAATAATAGTAACATCCCATAAATAATAGTAACGCCTATAAATAATAGTAACACCCCATAAATAATAGTAACACCCCATAAATAATAGTAACATCCCATAAATAATAGTAACACCCCATAATAATAGTAACACCTCATAAATAATAGTAACATCCCATAAATAATAGTAACACCCCATAAATAATAGTAACACCCCATAATAATAGTAACACCTCATAAATAATAGTAACATCCCATAAATAATAGTAACACCCCATAAATAATAGTAACATCCCATAAATAATAGTAACATCCCATAAATAATAGTAACACCCCATAAATAATAGTAACACCTCATAAATAATAGTAACATCCCATAAATAATAGTAACACCCCATAAATAATAGTAACATCCCATAAATAATAGTAACACCCCATAAATAATAGTGACATCCCATAAATAATAGTAACACCCCATAAATAATAGTAACATCCCATAAATAATAGTGACATCCCATAAATAATAGTAACACCCCATAAATAATAGTGACATCCCATAAATAATAGTAACACCCCATAAATAATAGTAACATCCCATAAATAATAGTAACACCCCATAAATAATAGTAACACCCCATAAATAATAGTAACACCCCATAAATAATAGTAACACCCCATAAATAATAGTGACATCCCATAAATAATAGTAACACCTCATAAATAATAGTAACATCCCATAAATAATAGTAACACCCCATAAATAATAGTAACATCCCATAAATAATAGTAACATCCCATAAATAATAGTAACGCCCATAAATAATAGTAACACCTCATAAATAATAGTAACATCCCATAAATAATAGTAACACCCCATAATAATAGTAACACCTCATAAATAATAGTAACATCCCATAAATAATAGTAACACCCCATAAATAATAGTAACACCTCATAAATAATAGTAACACCTCATAAATAATAGTAACATCCCATAAATAATAGTAACACCTCATAAATAATAGTAACACCCCATAAATAATAGTAACATCCCATAATAATAGTAACACCTCATAAATAATAGTAACATCCCATAAATAATAGTAACACCCCATAAATAATAGTAACACCCCATAAATAATAGTAACATCCCATAAATAATAGTAACATCCCATAAATAATAGTAACACCCCATAAATAATAGTAACATCCCATAAATAATAGTGACATCCCATAAATAATAGTAACATCCCATAAATAATAGTAACATCCCATAAATAATAGTAACGCCCATAAATAATAGTAACACCTCATAATAATAGTAACACCCCATAAATAATAGTAACACCCCATAAATAATAGTAACATCCCATAAATAATAGTAACACCCCATAAATAATAGTAACATCCCATAAATAATAGTAACACCCCATAAATAATAGTAACACCTCATAATAATAGTAACACCCCATAAATAATAGTAACACCTCATAAATAATAGTAACATCCCATAAATAATAGTAACATCCCATAAATAATAGTAACACCCCATAAATAATAGTAACACCCCATAAATAATAGTAACATCCCATAAATAATAGTAACACCCCATAAATAATAGTAACATCCCATAAATAATAGTAACATCCCATAAATAATAGTAACACCCCATAAATAATAGTAACACCCCATAAATAATAGTGACACCCCATAAATAATAGTAACACCCCATAAATAATAGTAACACCCCATAAATAATAGTAACACCTCATAATAATAGTAACACCCCATAAATAATAGTAACACCCCATAAATAATAGTAACACCCCATAAATAATAGTAACATCCCATAAATAATAGTAACACCCCATAAATAATAGTAACACCCCATAAATAATAGTAACACCCTATAAATAATAGTAACATCTCATAAATAATAGTAACACCCCATAAATAATAGTAACACCCCATAAATAATAGTAACACCTCATAAATAATAGTAACACCCATAAATAATAGTAACACCCCATAAATAATAGTAACACCCCATAAATAATAGTAACACCCCATAAATAATAGTGACATCCCATAAATAATAGTAACACCCCATAATAATAGTAACATCCCATAAATAATAGTAACACCCATAAATAATAGTAACACCCCATAAATAATAGTGACATCCCATAAATAATAGTAACACCTCATAAATAATAGTAACATCCCATAAATAATAGTAACATCCCATAATAGTAACACCCCATAAATAATAGTAACACCCCATAAATAACAGTAACACCTCATAAATAATAGTAACACCCCATAAATAATAGTAACACCCCATAAATAATAGTAACACCCTATAAATAATAGTAACATCTCATAAATAATAGTAACACCCCATAAATAATAGTAACACCCCATAAATAATAGTAACACCTCATAAATAATAGTAACACCCATAAATAATAGTAACACCCCATAAATAATAGTAATACCCCATAAATAATAGTGACACCCCATAAATAATAGTGACATCCCATAAATAATAGTAACACCCCATAAATAATAGTAACACCCCATAAATAATAGTAACATCCCATAAATAATAGTAACACCTCATAAATAATAGTAACACCCATAAATAATAGTAACACCCCATAAATAATAGTAATACCCCATAAATAATAGTGACACCCCATAAATAATAGTGACATCCCATAAATAATAGTAACACCCCATAAATAATAGTGACACCCCATAAATAATAGTGACATCCCATAAATAATAGTAACACCCCATAAATAATAGTGACATCCCATAAATAATAGTGACATCCCATAAATAATAGTGACATCCCATAAATAATAGTGACACCTCATAAATAATAGTAACACCCCATAAATAATAGTAACACCCCATAAATAATAGTGACATCCCATAAATAATAGTAACACCCCATAATAATAGTAACATCCCATAAATAATAGTAACACCTCATAAATAATAGTGACATCCCATAAATAATAGTGACATCCCATAAATAATAGTAACACCCCATAATAATAGTAACACCTCATAATAATAGTAACATCCCATAAATAATAGTAACACCTCATAAATAATAGTAACACCCCATAAATAATAGTAACACCCCATAATAATAGTAACACCCCATAAATAATAGTAACACCCCATAAATAATTGTAACACCCCATAAATAATAGTAACATCCCATAAATAATAGTAACACCCCATAAATAATAGTAACATCTCATAAATAATAGTAACACCCCATAAATAATAGTAACACCACATACATAATAGTAACATCCCATAAATAATAGTAACACCCCATAAATAATAGTAACACCTCATAAATAATAGTAACACCCATAAATAATAGTAACACCCCATAAATAATAGTGACATCCCATAAATAATAGTGACATCCCATAAATAATAGTAACACCCCATAAATAATAGTAACATCTCATAAATAATAGTAACACCCCATAAATAATAGTAACACCCCATAAATAATAGTAACACCTCATAAATAATAGTAACACCCATAAATAATAGTAACACCCCATAAATAATAGTAACACCTCATAAATAATAGTAACACCCCATAAATAATAGTAACACCCCATAAATAATAGTAACACCCCATAAATAATAGTGACATCCCATAAATAATAGTAACACCCCATAATAATAGTAACATCCCATAAATAATAGTAACACCCCATAATAATAGTAACATCCCATAAATAATAGTAACACCCATAAATAATAGTAACACCCCATAAATAATAGTGACATCCCATAAATAATAGTGACATCCCATAAATAATAGTAACACCTCATAAATAATAGTAACACCCCATAAATAATAATAACACCCCATAATAATAGTAACACCCCATAAATAATAGTAACACCCCATAAATAATAGTAACACCACATAAATAATAATAACACCCCATAATAATAGTAACACCCCATAAATAATACTAACACCACATAAATAATAATAACACCCCATAATAATAGTAACACCCCATAAATAATAGTAACACCCCATAATAATAGTAATACCCCATAATAATAGTTACACCCCATAAATAATAGTAACACCCATAAATAATAGTGACACCCCATAAATAATAGTGACATCCCATAAATAATAGTGACATCCCATAAATAATAGTAATACCCCATAAATAATAGTGACACCCCATAAATAATAGTGACATCCCATAAATAATAGTGACATCCCATAAATAATAGTGACACCTCATAAATAATAGTAACACCCATAAATAATAGTAACACCCCATAAATAATAGTGACATCCCATAAATAATAGTGACATCCCATAAATAATAGTAACACCTCATAAATAATAGTGACATCCCATAAATAATAGTAACATCCCATAAATAATAGTAACACCCCATAAATAATAGTAACACCCCATAAATAATAGTAACATCCCATAAATAATAGTAACATCCCATAAATAATAGTAACATCCCATAAATAATAGTAACACCCCATAAATAATAGTAACATCCCATAAATAATAGTAACACCCCATAAATAATAGTAACACCCCATAAATAATAGTAACATCCCATAAATAATAGTTACACCCCATAATAATAGTAACATCCCATAAATAATAGTAACACCTCATAAATAATAGTAACACCCCATAAATAATAGTAACACCCCATAATAATAGTAATACCCCATAATAATAGTAACACCCCATAATAATAGTAATACCCCATAATAATAGTAACACCCCATAAATAATAGTAACACCCATAAATAATAGTGACACCCCATAAATAATAGTGACATCCCATAAATAATAGTGACATCCCATAAATAATAGTGACACCCCATAAATAATAGTGACACCCCATAAATAATAGTGACATCCCATAAATAATAGTGACACCTCATAAATAATAGTAACACCCATAAATAATAGTAACACCCCGTAAATAATAGTGACATCCCATAAATAATAGTGACATCCCATAAATAATAGTAACACCCCATAAATAATAGTAACACCCCATAATAATAGTAACATCCCATAAATAATAGTAACACCCCATAAATAATAGTAACATCCCATAAATAATAGTAACACTCCATAAATAATAGTAACATCCCATAAATAATAGTAACATCCCATAAATAATAGTAACACCCCATAAATAATAGTAACACCCCATAAATAATAGTGACATCCCATAAATAATAGTAACATCCCATAAATAATAGTAACACCCCATGAATAATAGTAACACCCCATAAATAATAGTAACACCCCATAAATAATAGTAACACCCCATAAATAATAGTAACATCCCATAAATAATAGTAACATCCCATAAATAATAGTAACACCCCATAAATAATAGTAACATCCCATAAATAATAGTAACACCCCATAAATAATAGTAACACCCCATAAATAATAGTAACATCCCATAAATAATAGTTACACCCCATAATAATAGTAACATCCCATAAATAATAGTAACACCTCATAAATAATAGTAACACCCCATAAATAATAGTAACACCCCATAAATAATAGTAACACCCCATAATAATAGTAATACCCCATAATAATAGTTACACCCCATAAATAATAGTAACACCCCATAAATAATAGTGACACCCCATAAATAATAGTGACATCCCATAAATAATAGTGACATCCCATAAATAATAGTGACACCTCATAAATAATAGTAACACCCATAAATAATAGTAACACCCCATAAATAATAGTGACATCCCATAAATAATAGTGACATCCCATAAATAATAGTAACACCCCATAAATAATAGTAACACCCCATAAATAATAGTAACACCCCATAAATAATAGTAACACCACATAAATAATAGTAACACCACATAAATAATAGTAACATCCCATAAATAATAGTTACACCCCATAATAATAGTAACATCCCATAAATAATAGTAACACCTCATAAATAATAGTAACACCCCATAAATAATAGTAACACCCCATAAATAATAGTAACACCCCATAAATAATAGTAACACCACATAAATAATAGTAACATCCCATAAATAATAGTAACACCTCATAAATAATAGTAACACCCCATAAATAATAGTAACACCCCATAAATAATAGTAACACCCCATAAATAATAGTAACACCACATAAATAATAGTAACACCACATAAATAATAGTAACATCCCATAAATAATAGTTACACCCCATAATAATAGTAACATCCCATAAATAATAGTAACACCTCATAAATAATAGTAACACCCCATAAATAATAGTAACACCCCATAAATAATAGTAACACCCCATAAATAATAGTAACACCACATAAATAATAGTAACATCCCATAAATAATAGTAACACCCCATAATAATAGTAACACCTCATAAATAATAGTAACACCCCATAAATAATAGTAACACCCCATAAATAATAGTAACACCCCATAAATAATAGTAACACCTCATAAATAATAGTAACACCCCATAAATAATAGTAACACCCCATAAATAATAGTAACACCACATAAATAATAGTAACACCCCATAAATAATAGTAACACCCCATAAATAATAGTAACACCACATAAATAATAGTAACATCCCATAAATAATAGTAACACCTCATAAATAATAGTAACATCCCATAAATAATAGTAACATCCCATAAATAATAGTAACACCCCATAATAATAGTAACACCCCATAAATAATAGTAACACCCCATAAATAATTGTAACACCCCATAAATAATAGTAACATCCCATAAATAATAGTAACACCCCATAAATAATAGTAACATCTCATAAATAATAGTAACACCCCATAAATAATAGTAACACCTCATAATAATAGTAACACCCCATAAATAATAGTAACACCCCATAAATAATAGTAACATCCCATAAATAATAGTAACACCCCATAAATAATAGTGACATCCCATAAATAATAGTAACATCCCATAAATAATAGTAACACCCCATAAATAATAGTAACACCTCATAAATAATAGTAACACCCATAAATAATAGTAACACCCCATAAATAATAGTAACACCTCATAAATAATAGTAACACCCCATAAATAATAGTAACACCTCATAAATAATAGTAACACCTCATTAATAATAGTAACATCCCATAAATAATAGTAACATCCCATAAATAATAGTAACACCTCATAATAATATTAACACCCCATAAATAATAGTAACACCTCATAAATAATAGTAACATCTCATAAATAATAGTAACACCTCATAATAATAGTAACACCCCAAAAATAATAGTAACACCCCATAAATAATAGTAACATCCCATAAATAATAGTAACATCCCATAAATAATAGTAACACCCCATAAATAATAGTAACACCCCATAAATAATAGTAACATCCCATAAATAATAGTAACACCCCATAAATAATAGTAACACCCCATAAATAATAGTAACACCCTATAAATAATAGTAACATCCCATAAATAATAGTAACATCCCATAAATAATAGTAACATCCCATAAATAATAGTGACATCCCATAAATAATAGTAACACCCCATAAATAATAGTAACACCCCATAAATAACAGTAACACCTCATAAATAAAAGTAACACCCCATAAATAATAGTAACATCCCATAAATAACAGTAACACCTCATAAATAAAAGTAACACCCCATAAATAATAGTAACATCTCATAAATAATAGTAACATCCCATAAATAATAGTAACGCCTATAAATAATAGTAACACCCCATAAATAATAGTAACACCCCATAAATAATAGTAACATCCCATAAATAATAGTAACACCCCATAATAATAGTAACACCTCATAAATAATAGTAACATCCCATAAATAATAGTAACACCCCATAAATAATAGTAACACCCCATAATAATAGTAACACCTCATAAATAATAGTAACATCCCATAAATAATAGTAACACCCCATAAATAATAGTAACATCCCATAAATAATAGTAACATCCCATAAATAATAGTAACGCCCATAAATAATAGTAACACCTCATAAATAATAGTAACACCCCATAAATAATAGTAACATCCCATAAATAATAGTAACATCCCATAAATAATAGTAACACCCCATAAATAATAGTAACACCTCATAAATAATAGTAACATCCCATAAATAATAGTAACACCCCATAAATAATAGTAACATCCCATAAATAATAGTAACACCCCATAAATAATAGTGACATCCCATAAATAATAGTAACACCCCATAAATAATAGTAACATCCCATAAATAATAGTGACATCCCATAAATAATAGTAACACCCCATAAATAATAGTGACATCCCATAAATAATAGTAACACCCCATAAATAATAGTAACATCCCATAAATAATAGTAACACCCCATAAATAATAGTAACACCCCATAAATAATAGTAACACCCCATAAATAATAGTAACACCCCATAAATAATAGTGACATCCCATAAATAATAGTAACACCTCATAAATAATAGTAACATCCCATAAATAATAGTAACACCCCATAAATAATAGTAACATCCCATAAATAATAGTAACATCCCATAAATAATAGTAACGCCCATAAATAATAGTAACACCCCATAAATAATAGTGACATCCCATAAATAATAGTAACATCCCATAAATAATAGTAACATCCCATAAATAATAGTAACGCCCATAAATAATAGTAACACCTCATAAATAATAGTAACATCCCATAAATAATAGTAACACCCCATAATAATAGTAACACCTCATAAATAATAGTAACATCCCATAAATAATAGTAACACCCCATAAATAATAGTAACACCTCATAAATAATAGTAACACCTCATAAATAATAGTAACATCCCATAAATAATAGTAACACCCCATAATAATAGTAACACCTCATAAATAATAGTAACATCCCATAAATAATAGTAACACCCCATAAATAATAGTAACACCCCATAAATAATAGTAACATCCCATAAATAATAGTAACATCCCATAAATAATAGTAACATCCTATAAATAATAGTGACACCCCATAAATAATAGTGACACCTCATAAATAATAGTAACACCTCATAAATAATAGTAACATCCCATAAATAATAGTAACATCCCATAAATAATAGTAACACCTCATAAATAATAGTAACACCCCATAAATAATAGTAACATCCCATAAATAATAGTTACATCCCATAAATAATAATAACACCTCATAAATAACAGTAACACCTCATAAATAATAGTAACATCCCATAAATAATAGTAACACCCCATAAATAATAGTAACACCTCATAAATAATAGTAACATCCCATAAATAATAGTAACACCCCATAAATAATAGTAACACCTCATAAATAATAGTAACATCCCATAAATAATAGTAACACCCCATAAATAATAGTAACACCCCATAAATAACAGTAACACCTCATAAATAATAGTAACACCCCATAAATAATAGTAACATCCCATAAATAATAGTAACATCCCATAAATAATAGTAACACCTCATAAATAATAGTAACACCCCATAAATAATAGTAACATCCCATAAATAATAGTAACACCTCATAAATAACAGTAACACCTCATAAATAATAGTAACATCCCATAAATAATAGTAACATCCCATAAATAACAGTAACACCTCATAAATAAAAGTAACACCCCATAAATAATAGTAACATCCCATAAATAATAGTAACACCTCATAAATAACAGTAACACCTCATAAATAATAGTAACACCTCATAAATAACAGTAACACCTCATAAATAATAGTAACACCCCATAAATAATAGTAACATCCCATAAATAATAGTAACATCCCATAAATAATAGTAACACCTCATAAATAATAGTAACACCCCATAAATAATAGTAACATCCCATAAATAATAGTAACATCTCATAAATAATAGTAACATCCCATAAATAATAGTAACGCCTATAAATAATAGTAACACCCCATAAATAATAGTAACACCCCATAAATAATAGTAACATCCCATAAATAATAGTAACACCCCATAATAATAGTAACACCTCATAAATAATAGTAACATCCCATAAATAATAGTAACACCCCATAAATAATAGTAACACCCCATAATAATAGTAACACCTCATAAATAATAGTAACATCCCATAAATAATAGTAACACCCCATAAATAATAGTAACATCCCATAAATAATAGTAACATCCCATAAATAATAGTAACACCCCATAAATAATAGTAACACCTCATAAATAATAGTAACATCCCATAAATAATAGTAACACCCCATAAATAATAGTAACATCCCATAAATAATAGTAACACCCCATAAATAATAGTGACATCCCATAAATAATAGTAACACCCCATAAATAATAGTAACATCCCATAAATAATAGTGACATCCCATAAATAATAGTAACACCCCATAAATAATAGTGACATCCCATAAATAATAGTAACACCCCATAAATAATAGTAACATCCCATAAATAATAGTAACACCCCATAAATAATAGTAACACCCCATAAATAATAGTAACACCCCATAAATAATAGTAACACCCCATAAATAATAGTGACATCCCATAAATAATAGTAACACCTCATAAATAATAGTAACATCCCATAAATAATAGTAACACCCCATAAATAATAGTAACATCCCATAAATAATAGTAACATCCCATAAATAATAGTAACGCCCATAAATAATAGTAACACCTCATAAATAATAGTAACATCCCATAAATAATAGTAACACCCCATAATAATAGTAACACCTCATAAATAATAGTAACATCCCATAAATAATAGTAACACCCCATAAATAATAGTAACACCTCATAAATAATAGTAACACCTCATAAATAATAGTAACATCCCATAAATAATAGTAACACCTCATAAATAATAGTAACACCCCATAAATAATAGTAACATCCCCTAATAATAGTAACACCTCATAAATAATAGTAACATCCCATAAATAATAGTAACACCCCATAAATAATAGTAACACCCCATAAATAATAGTAACATCCCATAAATAATAGTAACATCCCATAAATAATAGTAACACCCCATAAATAATAGTAACATCCCATAAATAATAGTGACATCCCATAAATAATAGTAACATCCCATAAATAATAGTAACATCCCATAAATAATAGTAACGCCCATAAATAATAGTAACACCTCATAATAATAGTAACACCCCATAAATAATAGTAACACCCCATAAATAATAGTAACATCCCATAAATAATAGTAACACCCCATAAATAATAGTAACATCCCATAAATAATAGTAACACCCCATAAATAATAGTAACACCTCATAATAATAGTAACACCCCATAAATAATAGTAACACCTCATAAATAATAGTAACATCCCATAAATAATAGTAACATCCCATAAATAATAGTAACACCCCATAAATAATAGTAACACCCCATAAATAATAGTAACATCCCATAAATAATAGTAACACCCCATAAATAATAGTAACATCCCATAAATAATAGTAACATCCCATAAATAATAGTAACACCCCATAAATAATAGTAACACCCCATAAATAATAGTGACACCCCATAAATAATAGTAACACCCCATAAATAATAGTAACACCCCATAAATAATAGTAACACCTCATAATAATAGTAACACCCCATAAATAATAGTAACACCCCATAAATAATAGTAACACCCCATAAATAATAGTAACATCCCATAAATAATAGTAACACCCCATAAATAATAGTAACACCCCATAAATAATAGTAACACCCTATAAATAATAGTAACATCTCATAAATAATAGTAACACCCCATAAATAATAGTAACACCCCATAAATAATAGTAACACCTCATAAATAATAGTAACACCCATAAATAATAGTAACACCCCATAAATAATAGTAACACCCCATAAATAATAGTAACACCCCATAAATAATAGTGACATCCCATAAATAATAGTAACACCCCATAATAATAGTAACATCCCATAAATAATAGTAACACCCATAAATAATAGTAACACCCCATAAATAATAGTGACATCCCATAAATAATAGTAACACCTCATAAATAATAGTAACATCCCATAAATAATAGTAACATCCCATAATAGTAACACCCCATAAATAATAGTAACACCCCATAAATAACAGTAACACCTCATAAATAATAGTAACACCCCATAAATAATAGTAACACCCCATAAATAATAGTAACACCCTATAAATAATAGTAACATCTCATAAATAATAGTAACACCCCATAAATAATAGTAACACCCCATAAATAATAGTAACACCTCATAAATAATAGTAACACCCATAAATAATAGTAACACCCCATAAATAATAGTAATACCCCATAAATAATAGTGACACCCCATAAATAATAGTGACATCCCATAAATAATAGTGACATCCCATAAATAATAGTGACACCTCATAAATAATAGTAACACCCCATAAATAATAGTAACACCCCATAAATAATAGTGACATCCCATAAATAATAGTAACACCCCATAATAATAGTAACATCCCATAAATAATAGTAACACCTCATAAATAATAGTGACATCCCATAAATAATAGTGACATCCCATAAATAATAGTAACACCCCATAATAATAGTAACACCTCATAATAATAGTAACATCCCATAAATAATAGTAACACCTCATAAATAATAGTAACACCCCATAAATAATAGTAACACCCCATAATAATAGTAACACCCCATAAATAATAGTAACACCCCATAAATAATTGTAACACCCCATAAATAATAGTAACATCCCATAAATAATAGTAACACCCCATAAATAATAGTAACATCTCATAAATAATAGTAACACCCCATAAATAATAGTAACACCACATACATAATAGTAACATCCCATAAATAATAGTAACACCCCATAAATAATAGTAACACCTCATAAATAATAGTAACACCCATAAATAATAGTAACACCCCATAAATAATAGTGACATCCCATAAATAATAGTGACATCCCATAAATAATAGTAACACCCCATAAATAATAGTAACATCTCATAAATAATAGTAACACCCCATAAATAATAGTAACACCCCATAAATAATAGTAACACCTCATAAATAATAGTAACACCCATAAATAATAGTAACACCCCATAAATAATAGTAACACCTCATAAATAATAGTAACACCCCATAAATAATAGTAACACCCCATAAATAATAGTAACACCCCATAAATAATAGTGACATCCCATAAATAATAGTAACACCCCATAATAATAGTAACATCCCATAAATAATAGTAACACCTCATAAATAATAGTGACATCCCATAAATAATAGTGACATCCCATAAATAATAGTAACACCCCATAATAATAGTAACATCCCATAAATAATAGTAACACCCATAAATAATAGTAACACCCCATAAATAATAGTGACATCCCATAAATAATAGTGACATCCCATAAATAATAGTAACACCTCATAAATAATAGTAACACCCCATAAATAATAATAACACCCCATAATAATAGTAACACCCCATAAATAATAGTAACACCCCATAAATAATAGTAACACCACATAAATAATAATAACACCCCATAATAATAGTAACACCCCATAAATAATACTAACACCACATAAATAATAATAACACCCCATAATAATAGTAACACCCCATAAATAATAGTAACACCCCATAATAATAGTAATACCCCATAATAATAGTTACACCCCATAAATAATAGTAACACCCATAAATAATAGTGACACCCCATAAATAATAGTGACATCCCATAAATAATAGTGACATCCCATAAATAATAGTAATACCCCATAAATAATAGTGACACCCCATAAATAATAGTGACATCCCATAAATAATAGTGACATCCCATAAATAATAGTGACACCTCATAAATAATAGTAACACCCATAAATAATAGTAACACCCCATAAATAATAGTGACATCCCATAAATAATAGTGACATCCCATAAATAATAGTAACACCTCATAAATAATAGTGACATCCCATAAATAATAGTAACATCCCATAAATAATAGTAACACCCCATAAATAATAGTAACACCCCATAAATAATAGTAACATCCCATAAATAATAGTAACATCCCATAAATAATAGTAACATCCCATAAATAATAGTAACACCCCATAAATAATAGTAACATCCCATAAATAATAGTAACACCCCATAAATAATAGTAACACCCCATAAATAATAGTAACATCCCATAAATAATAGTTACACCCCATAATAATAGTAACATCCCATAAATAATAGTAACACCTCATAAATAATAGTAACACCCCATAAATAATAGTAACACCCCATAATAATAGTAATACCCCATAATAATAGTTACACCCCATAAATAATAGTAACACCCATAAATAATAGTGACACCCCATAAATAATAGTGACATCCCATAAATAATAGTGACATCCCATAAATAATAGTGACACCCCATAAATAATAGTGACACCCCATAAATAATAGTGACATCCCATAAATAATAGTGACACCTCATAAATAATAGTAACACCCATAAATAATAGTAACACCCCGTAAATAATAGTGACATCCCATAAATAATAGTGACATCCCATAAATAATAGTAACACCCCATAAATAATAGTAACACCCCATAATAATAGTAACATCCCATAAATAATAGTAACACCCCATAAATAATAGTAACATCCCATAAATAATAGTAACACTCCATAAATAATAGTAACATCCCATAAATAATAGTAACATCCCATAAATAATAGTAACACCCCATAAATAATAGTAACACCCCATAAATAATAGTGACATCCCATAAATAATAGTAACATCCCATAAATAATAGTAACACCCCATGAATAATAGTAACACCCCATAAATAATAGTAACACCCCATAAATAATAGTAACACCCCATAAATAATAGTAACATCCCATAAATAATAGTAACATCCCATAAATAATAGTAACACCCCATAAATAATAGTAACATCCCATAAATAATAGTAACACCCCATAAATAATAGTAACACCCCATAAATAATAGTAACATCCCATAAATAATAGTTACACCCCATAATAATAGTAACATCCCATAAATAATAGTAACACCTCATAAATAATAGTAACACCCCATAAATAATAGTAACACCCCATAAATAATAGTAACACCCCATAATAATAGTAATACCCCATAATAATAGTTACACCCCATAAATAATAGTAACACCCCATAAATAATAGTGACACCCCATAAATAATAGTGACATCCCATAAATAATAGTGACATCCCATAAATAATAGTGACACCTCATAAATAATAGTAACACCCCATAAATAATAGTGACATCCCATAAATAATAGTGACATCCCATAAATAATAGTAACATCCCATAAATAATAGTAACACCCCATAAATAATAGTAACACCCCATAAATAATAGTAACACCCCATAAATAATAGTAACACCACATAAATAATAGTAACACCACATAAATAATAGTAACATCCCATAAATAATAGTTACACCCCATAATAATAGTAACATCCCATAAATAATAGTAACACCTCATAAATAATAGTAACACCCCATAAATAATAGTAACACCCCATAAATAATAGTAACACCCCATAAATAATAGTAACACCACATAAATAATAGTAACATCCCATAAATAATAGTAACACCTCATAAATAATAGTAACACCCCATAAATAATAGTAACACCCCATAAATAATAGTAACACCCCATAAATAATAGTAACACCACATAAATAATAGTAACACCACATAAATAATAGTAACATCCCATAAATAATAGTTACACCCCATAATAATAGTAACATCCCATAAATAATAGTAACACCTCATAAATAATAGTAACACCCCATAAATAATAGTAACACCCCATAAATAATAGTAACACCCCATAAATAATAGTAACACCACATAAATAATAGTAACATCCCATAAATAATAGTAACACCCCATAATAATAGTAACACCTCATAAATAATAGTAACACCCCATAAATAATAGTAACACCCCATAAATAATAGTAACACCCCATAAATAATAGTAACACCTCATAAATAATAGTAACACCCCATAAATAATAGTAACACCCCATAAATAATAGTAACACCACATAAATAATAGTAACACCCCATAAATAATAGTAACACCCCATAAATAATAGTAACACCACATAAATAATAGTAACATCCCATAAATAATAGTAACACCTCATAAATAATAGTAACATCCCATAAATAATAGTAACATCCCATAAATAATAGTAACACCCCATAATAATAGTAACACCCCATAAATAATAGTAACACCCCATAAATAATTGTAACACCCCATAAATAATAGTAACATCCCATAAATAATAGTAACACCCCATAAATAATAGTAACATCTCATAAATAATAGTAACACCCCATAAATAATAGTAACACCTCATAATAATAGTAACACCCCATAAATAATAGTAACACCCCATAAATAATAGTAACATCCCATAAATAATAGTAACACCCCATAAATAATAGTGACATCCCATAAATAATAGTAACATCCCATAAATAATAGTAACACCCCATAAATAATAGTAACACCTCATAAATAATAGTAACACCCATAAATAATAGTAACACCCCATAAATAATAGTGACATCCCATAAATAATAGTGACATCCCATAAATAATAGTAACACCCCATAAATAATAGTAACATCTCATAAATAATAGTAACACCCCATAAATAATAGTAACACCCCATAAATAATAGTAACACCTCATAAATAATAGTAACACCCATAAATAATAGTAACACCCCATAAATAATAGTAACACCCCATAAATAATAGTAACACCTCATAAATAATAGTAACACCCCATACATAATAGTAACACCCCATAATAATAGTAATACCCCATAATAATAGTTACACCCCATAAATAATAGTAACACCCATAAATAATAGTGACACCCCATAAATAATAGTGACATCCCATAAATAATAGTGACATCCCATAAATAATAGTAATACCCCATAAATAATAGTGACACCCCATAAATAATAGTGACATCCCATAAATAATAGTGACATCCCATAAATAATAGTGACACCTCATAAATAATAGTAACACCCATAAATAATAGTAACACCCCATAAATAATAGTGACATCCCATAAATAATAGTGACATCCCATAAATAATAGTAACACCTCATAAATAATAGTGACATCCCATAAATAATAGTAACACCCCATAAATAATAGTAACACCCCATAAATAATAGTAACATCCCATAAATAATAGTAACATCCCATAAATAATAGTAACATCCCATAAATAATAGTAACACCCCATAAATAATAGTAACATCCCATAAATAATAGTAACACCCCATAAATAATAGTAACACCCCATAAATAATAGTAACATCCCATAAATAATAGTTACACCTCATAATAATAGTAACACCCCATAAATAATAGTAACATCCCATAAATAATAGTAACATCCCATAAATAATAGTAACATCCCATAAATAATAGTAACACCCCATAATAATAGTAACATCCCATAAATAATAGTAACACCCCATAATAATAGTAACATCCCATAAATAATAGTAACACCTCATAAATAATAGTAACACCCCATAAATAATAGTAACACCCCATAATAATAGTAATACCCCATAATAATAGTTACACCCCATAAATAATAGTAACACCCATAAATAATAGTAACACCCCATAATAATAGTAACACCCCATAAATAATAGTAACACCCCATAATAATAGTAACATCCCATAAATAATAGTGACATCCCATAAATAATAGTGACACCTCATAAATAATAGTAACATCCCATAAATAATAGTGACATCCCATAAATAATAGTGACATCCCATAAATAATAGTGACACCTCATAAATAATAGTAACACCTCATAAATAATAGTGACATCCCATAAATAATAGTAACATCCCATAAATAATAGTAACATCCCATAAATAATAGTAACATCCCATAAATAATAGTGACATCCCATAAATAATAGTAACATCCCATAAATAATAGTAACATCCCATAAATAATAGTGACATCCCATAAATAATAGTGACACCCCATAAATAATAGTGACATCCCATAAATAATAGTGACACCTCATAAATAATAGTGACACCTCATAAATAATAGTAACACCCCATAAATAATAGTAACATCCCATAAATAATAGTAACATCCCATAAATAATAGTGACATCCCATAAATAATAGTGACACCCCATAAATAATAGTGACACCCCATAAATAATAGTGACATCCCATAAATAATAGTGACATCCCATAAATAATAGTGACATCCCATAAATAATAGTGACACCTCATAAATAATAGTAACACCTCATAAATAATAGTAACACCCCATAAATAATAGTAACATCCCATAAATAATAGTAACATCCCATAAATAATAGTAACAACTCATAAATAATAGTGACATCCCATAAATAATAGTGACACCCCATAAATAATAGTGACATCCCATAAATAATAGTGACATCCCATAAATAATAGTGACACCCCATAAATAATAGTGACATCCCATAAATAATAGTGACATCCCATAAATAATAGTGACACCTCATAAATAATAGTAACACCTCATAAATAATAGTAACATCCCATAATAATAGTAACATCCCATAAATAATAGTAACACCCCATAAATAATAGTAACACCCCATAAATAATAGTAACACCCCATAAATAATAGTGACATCCCATAAATAATAGTGACATCCCATAAATAATAGTAATACCCCATAAATAATAGTGACACCCCATAAATAATAGTGACATCCCATAAATAATAGTAACATCCCATAAATAATAGTAACATCCCATAAATAATAGTGACACCCCATAAATAATAGTGACATCCCATAAATAATAGTAATACCCCATAAATAATAGTGACACCCCATAAATAATAGTAACACCCCATAAATAATAGTAACACCCCATAAATAATAGTGACATCCCATAAATAATAGTGACACCTCATAAATAATAGTAACACCCATAAATAATAGTAACACCCCATAAATAATAGTGACATCCCATAAATAATAGTGACATCCCATAAATAATAGTAACACCTCATAAATAATAGTGACATCCCATAAATAATAGTAACATCCCATAAATAATAGTAACATCCCATAAATAATAGTAACACCCCATAAATAATAGTAACATCCCATAAATAATAGTAACATCCCATAAATAATAGTAACACCCCATAAATAATAGTAACATCCCATAAATAATAGTAACACCCCATAAATAATAGTAACACCCCATAAATAATAGTAACATCCCATAAATAATAGTTACACCCCATAATAATAGTAACATCCCATAAATAATAGTAACACCTCATAAATAATAGTAACACCCCATAAATAATAGTAACACCCCATAAATAATAGTAACACCCCATAATAATAGTAATACCCCATAATAATAGTTACACCCCATAAATAATAGTAACACCCATAAATAATAGTGACACCCCATAAATAATAGTGACATCCCATAAATAATAGTGACATCCCATAAATAATAGTAACACCCCATAAATAATAGTGACACCCCATAAATAATAGTGACATCCCATAAATAATAGTGACATCCCATAAATAATAGTGACACCTCATAAATAATAGTAACACCCATAAATAATAGTAACACCCCATAAATAATAGTGACATCCCATAAATAATAGTGACATCCCATAAATAATGGTAACATCCCATAAATAATAGTAACACCCCATAAATAATAGTAACACCCCATAAATAATAGTAACACCCCATAAATAATAGTAACATCCCATAAATAATAGTAACACCCCATAAATAATAGTAACACCCCATAAATAATAGTAACACCCCATAAATAATAGTTACACCCCATAATAATAGTAACATCCCATAAATAATAGTAACACCTCATAAATAATAGTAACACCCCATAAATAATAGTAACACCCCATAAATAATAGTAACACCCCATAAATAATAGTAACACCCCATAAATAATAGTAACACCCCATAAATAATAGTAACATCCCATAAATAATAGTTACACCCCATAATAATAGTAACACCCCATAAATAATAGTGACATCCCATAAATAATAGTAACACCTCATAAATAATAGAAACACCCCATAAATAATAGTAACACCCCATAAATAATAGTAACACCCCATAATAATAGTAATACCCCATAATAATAGTTACACCCCATAAATAATAGTAACCCCCATAAATAATAGTAACACCCCATAAATAATAGTGACATCCCATAAATAATAGTGACATCCCATAAATAATAGTAACATCCCATAAATAATAGTAACACCCCATAATAATAGTAACACCCCATAAATAATAGTAACACCCCATAAATAATAGTAACACCCCATAAATAATAGTAACATCCCATAAATAATAGTAACACCCCATAAATAATAGTAACATCCCATAAATAATAGTAACATCCCATAAATAATAGTAACACCTCATAATAATAGTAACATCCCATAAATAATAGTAACACCTCATAAATAATAGTAACATCCCATAAATAATAGTAACACCCATAAATAATAGTAACACCCCATAAATAATAGTAACATCCCATAAATAATAGTAACACCCATAAATAATAGTAACATCCCATAAATAATAGTAAAAACCCCATAAATAATAGTAACACCCCATAAATAATAGTAACACCCCATAAATAATAGTAACACCCCATAAATAATAGTAACACCTCATAAATTATAGTAACACCCCATAAATAATAGTTACACCCCATAATAATAGTAACACCCCATAAATAATAGTAACACCTCATAAATAATAGTAACACCCCATAAATAATAGTAACACCCCATAAATAATAGTAACACCCCATAAATAATAGTAACATCCCATAAATAATAGTAACACCTCATAAATAATAGTAACACCCCATAAATAATAGTAACACCCCATAAATAATAGTAACACCCCATAAATAATAGTAGCATCCCATAAATAATAGTAACATCCCATAAATAATAGTAACATCCCATAAATAATAGTAACACCTCATAAATAATAGTAACACCCCATAAATAATAGTAACATCCCATAAATAATAGTAACATCCCATAAATAATAGTGACATCCCATAAATAATAGTGACATCCCATAAATAATAGTAACACCCCATTAATAATAGTAACACCTCATAAATAATAGTAACACCCCATAAATAATAGTAACACCCCATAAATAATAGTGACATCCCATAAATAATAGTAACACCCCATAATAATAGTAACATCCCATAAATAATAGTAACACCTCATAAATAATAGTGACATCCCATAAATAATAGTGACATCCCATAAATAATAGTAACACCCCATAATAATAGTAACACCTCATAAATAATAGTAACACCCCATAATAATAGTAACACCTCATAAATAATAGTAACACCTCATAAATAATAGTGACATCCCATAAATAATAGTAACATCCCATAAATAATAGTAACACCCATAAATAATAGTAACACCCCATAAATAATAGTGACATCCCATAAATAATAGTGACATCCCATAAATAATAGTAACACCTCATAAATAATAGTAACATCCCATAAATAATAGTAACATCCCATAATAGTAACACCCCATAAATAATAGTAACACCCCATAAATAACAGTAACACCTCATAAATAATAGTAACACCCCATAAATAATAGTAACACCCCATAAATAATAGTAACACCCCATAAATAACAGTAACACCCCATAAATAATAGTAACACCCCATAAATAATAGTAACACCTCATAAATAATAGTAACACCCCATAAATAATAGTAACACCCCATAAATAATAGTAACACCCCATAAATAATAGTAACACCCCATAAATAACAGTAACACCTCATAAATAAAAGTAACACCCCATAAATAATAGTAACACCCCATAAATAATAGTAACACCCCATAAATAATAGTAACACCCCATAAATAACAGTAACACCTCATAAATAAAAGTAACACCCCATAAATAACAGTAACACCCCATAAATAATAGTAACACCTCATAAATAATAGTAACACCCCATAAATAATAGTAACACCCCATAAATAACAGTAACACCTCATAAATAATAGTAACACCCCATAAATAATAGTAACACCCCATAAATAATAGTAACACCCCATAAATAATAGTAACACCCCATAAATAACAGTAACACCTCATAAATAAAAGTAACACCCCATAAATAATAGTAACACCCCATAAATAATAGTAACACCCCATAAATAATAGTAACACCCCATAAATAATAGTAACACCCCATAAATAACAGTAACACCTCATAAATAAAAGTAACACCCCATAAATAACAGTAACACCTCATAAATAAAAGTAACACCCCATAAATAATAGTAACATCTCATAAATAATAGTAACATCCCATAAATAATAGTAACGCCTATAAATAATAGTAACACCCCATAAATAATAGTAACACCCCATAAATAATAGTAACATCCCATAAATAATAGTAACACCCCATAATAATAGTAACACCTCATAAATAATAGTAACACCTCATAATAATATTAACACCCCATAAATAATAGTAACACCTCATAAATAATAGTAACATCTCATAAATAATAGTAACACCTCATAAATAATAGTAACATCCCATAAATAATAGTAACACCCCATAAATAATAGTAACATCCCATAAATAATAGTAACATCCCATAAATAATAGTGACACCTCATAAATAATAGTAACACCCATAAATAATAGTAACACCCCATAAATAATAGTAACATCCCATAAATAATAGTAACACCCCATAAATAATAGTAACACCCCATAAATAATAGTAACACCCCATAAATAATAGTAACATCCCATAAATAATAGTAACACCCCATAAATAATAGTAACATCCCTTAAATAATAGTAACATCCCATAAATAATAGTGACACCTCATAAATAATAGTAACACCCATAAATAATAGTAACACCCCATAAATAATAGTAACATCCCATAAATAATAGTAACACCCCATAAATAATAGTAACACCCCATAAATAATAGTAACACCTCATAAATAATAGTACCACCCCATAAATAATAGTAACACCCATAAATAATAGTATCACCCCATAAATAATAGTAACACCTCATAAATAATAGTAACATCCCATAAATAATAGTAACACCTCATAAATAATAGTAACATCCCATAAATAATAGTAACGCCCATAAATAATAGTAACACCCCATAAATAATAGTAACATCCCATAAATAATAGTAACATCCCATAAATAATAGTAACACCCCATAAATAATAGTGACACCCCATAAATAATAGTAACATCCCATAAATAATAGTAACACCCCATAAATAATAGTAACATCCCATAAATAATAGTAACATCCCATAAATAATAGTAACACCCCATAAATAATAGTAACACCCCATAAATAATAGTAACACCCCATAAATAATAGTAACACCTCATAATAATAGTAACACCCCATAAATAATAGTAACATCCCATAAATAATAGTAACATCCCATAAATAATAGTAACACCCCATAAATATTAGTAACATCCCATAAATAATAGTAACACCCCATAAATAATAGTAACACCCCATAAATAATTGTAACACCCTATAAATAATAGTAACATCCCATAAATAATAGTAACATCCCATAAATAATAGTAACATCCCATAAATAATAGTAACACCCTCTAAATAATAGTAACACCTCATAAATAATAGTAACACCTCATAAATAATAGTAACACCCCATAAATAATAGTAACACCCCATAAATAATAGTAACACCCCATAAATAATAGTAACACCTCATAAATAATAGTAACACCTCATAAATAATAGTAACATCCCATAAATAATAGTAACACCCCATAAATAATAGTAACACCCCATAAATAATAGTAACATCCCATAAATAATAGTAACACCCCATAAATAATAGTAACATCCCATAAATAATAGTAACACCCCATAAATAATAGTAACATCCCATAAATAATAGTAACACCCCATAAATATTAGTAACATCCCATAAATAATAGTAACATCCCATAAATAATAGTAACACCCTATAAATAATAGTAACACCTCATAAATAATAGTAACACCTCATAAATAATAGTAACACCCCATAAATAATAGTAACACCTCATAAATAATAGTAACACCTCATAAATAATAGTAACACCCCATAAATAATAGTAACACCCCATAAATAATAGTAACACCCCATAAATAATAGTAACATCTCATAAATAATAGTAACATCCCATAAATAATAGTAACATCCCATAAATAATAGTAACACCCCATAAATAATAGTAACATCCCATAAATAATAGTAACACCTCATAAATAATAGTAACACCCCATAAATAATAGTGACACCTCATAAATAATAGTAACACCTCATAAATAATAGTGACACCTCATAAATAATAGTAACGCCTCATAAATAATAGTAACACCCCATAAATAATAGTAACACCCCATAAATAATAGTAACACCCCATAAATAATAGTGACATCCCATAAATAATAGTAACACCCCATAATAATAGTAACATCCCATAAATAATAGTAACACCTCATAAATAATAGTGACATCCCATAAATAATAGTGACATCCCATAAATAATAGTAACACCCCATAATAATAGTAACATCCCATAAATAATAGTAATACCCATAAATAATAGTAACACCCCATAAATAATAGTGACATCCCATAAATAATAGTGACATCCCATAAATAATAGTAACACCTCATAAATAATAGTAACATCCCATAAATAATAGTAACATCCCATAATAGTAACACCCCATAAATAATAGTAACACCCCATAAATAACAGTAACACCTCATAAATAATAGTAACACCCCATAAATAATAGTAACACCCCATAAATAATAGTAACACCCCATAAATAACAGTAACACCTCATAAATAATAGTAACACCCCATAAATAATAGTAACACCCCATAAATAATAGTAACACCCCATAAATAATAGTAACACCCCATAAATAAAAGTAACACCCCATAAATAATAGTAACATCCCATAAATAATAGTAACACCCCATAAATAATAGTAACACCCCATAAATAATAGTAACACCCCATAAATAACAGTAACACCTCATAAATAATAGTAACACCCCATAAATAATAGTAACACCCCATAAATAACAGTAACACCTCATAAATAATAGTAACACCCCATAAATAATAGTAACACCCCATAAATAATAGTAACACCCCATAAATAACAGTAACACCTCATAAATAAAAGTAACACCCCATAAATAATAGTAACACCCCATAAATAACAGTAACACCTCATAAATAAAAGTAACACCCCATAAATAATAGTAACATCTCATAAATAATAGTAACATCCCATAAATAATAGTAACGCCTATAAATAATAGTAACACCCCATAAATAATAGTAACACCCCATAAATAATAGTAACATCCCATAAATAATAGTAACACCCCATAATAATAGTAACACCTCATAAATAATAGTAACATCCCATAAATAATAGTAACACCCCATAAATAATAGTAACACCTCATAAATAATAGTAACATCCCATAAATAATAGTAACACCCCATAATAATAGTAACACCTCATAAATAATAGTAACATCCCATAAATAATAGTAACACCCCATAAATAATAGTAACATCCCATAAATAATAGTAACATCCCATAAATAATAGTAACGCCCATAAATAATAGTAACACCTCATAAATAATAGTAACACCCCATAAATAATAGTAACATCCCATAAATAATAGTAACATCCCATAAATAATAGTAACACCCATAAATAATAGTAACACCCCATAAATAATAGTAACACCCCATAAATAATAGTAACATCCCATAAATAATAGTAACGCCCATAAATAATAGTAACACCTCATAAATAATAGTAACACCCCATAAATAATAGTAACACCCCATAATAACAGTAACACCTCATAAATAATAGTAACACCCCATAAATAATAGTAACACCTCATAAATAATAGTAACATCCCATAAATAATAGTAACGCCCCATAATAATAGTAACACCTCATAAATAATAGTAACATCCCATAAATAATAGTAACACCCCATAAATAATAGTAACATCCCATAAATAATAGTAACATCCCATAAATAATAGTAACGCCCATAAATAATAGTAACACCTCATAAATAATAGTAACACCCCATAAATAATAGTAACATCCCATAAATAATAGTAACATCCCATAAATAATAGTAACACCCATAAATAATAGTAACACCCCATAAATAATAGTAACACCCCATAAATAATAGTAACATCCCATAAATAATAGTAACGCCCATAAATAATAGTAACACCTCATAAATAATAGTAACACCCCATAAATAATAGTAACACCCCATAAATAATAGTAACATCCCATAAATAATAGTAACGCCCATAAATAATAGTAACACCCCATAAATAATAGTAACACCTCATAAATAATAGTAACGCCCATAAATAATAGTAACACCCCATAAATAATAGTAACATCCCATAAATAATAGTAACGCCCATAAATAATAGTAACATCCCATAAATAATAGTAACACCCATAAATAATAGTAACGCCTCATAAATAATAGTAACACCCCATAAATAATAGTAACACCTCATAATAATAGTAACACCCCATAAATAATAGTAACACCCCATAAATAATAGTAACACCCCATAAATAATAGTAACACCCCATAAATAATAGTAACACCTCATAAATAATAGTAACACCCCATAAATAATAGTAACACCTCATAAATAATAGTAACACCTCATAAATAATAGTAACATCCCATAAATAATAGTAACATCCCATAAATAATAGTAACACCTCATAATAATATTAACACCCCATAAATAATAGTAACACCTCATAAATAATAGTAACATCTCATAAATAATAGTAACACCCCATAAATAATAGTAACACCTCATAATAATAGTAACACCCCAAAAATAATAGTAACACCCCATAAATAATAGTAACATCCCATAAATAATAGTAACATCCCATAAATAATAGTAACACCCCATAAATAATAGTAACACCCCATAAATAATAGTAACATCCCATAAATAATAGTAACATCCCATAAATAATAGTAACACCCCATAAATAATAGTAACACCCTATAAATAATAGTAACATCCCATAAATAATAGTAACATCCCATAAATAATAGTAACATCCCATAAATAATAGTGACATCCCATAAATAATAGTAACACCCCATAAATAATAGTAACACCCCATAAATAACAGTAACACCTCATAAATAAAAGTAACACCCCATAAATAATAGTAACATCCCATAAATAACAGTAACACCTCATAAATAAAAGTAACACCCCATAAATAATAGTAACATCTCATAAATAATAGTAACATCCCATAAATAATAGTAACGCCTATAAATAATAGTAACACCCCATAAATAATAGTAACACCCCATAAATAATAGTAACATCCCATAAATAATAGTAACACCCCATAATAATAGTAACACCTCATAAATAATAGTAACATCCCATAAATAATAGTAACACCCCATAAATAATAGTAACACCCCATAATAATAGTAACACCTCATAAATAATAGTAACATCCCATAAATAATAGTAACACCCCATAAATAATAGTAACATCCCATAAATAATAGTAACATCCCATAAATAATAGTAACATCCCATAAATAATAGTAACACCCCATAAATAATAGTAACACCTCATAAATAATAGTAACATCCCATAAATAATAGTAACACCCCATAAATAATAGTAACATCCCATAAATAATAGTAACACCCCATAAATAATAGTGACATCCCATAAATAATAGTAACACCCCATAAATAATAGTAACATCCCATAAATAATAGTGACATCCCATAAATAATAGTAACACCCCATAAATAATAGTGACATCCCATAAATAATAGTAACACCCCATAAATAATAGTAACATCCCATAAATAATAGTAACACCCCATAAATAATAGTAACACCCCATAAATAATAGTAACACCCCATAAATAATAGTAACACCCCATAAATAATAGTGACATCCCATAAATAATAGTAACACCTCATAAATAATAGTAACATCCCATAAATAATAGTAACACCCCATAAATAATAGTAACATCCCATAAATAATAGTAACATCCCATAAATAATAGTAACGCCCATAAATAATAGTAACACCTCATAAATAATAGTAACATCCCATAAATAATAGTAACACCCCATAATAATAGTAACACCTCATAAATAATAGTAACATCCCATAAATAATAGTAACACCCCATAAATAATAGTAACACCTCATAAATAATAGTAACACCTCATAAATAATAGTAACATCCCATAAATAATAGTAACACCCCATAATAATAGTAACACCTCATAAATAATAGTAACATCCCATAAATAATAGTAACACCCCATAAATAATAGTAACACCCCATAAATAATAGTAACATCCCATAAATAATAGTAACACCTCATAAATAACAGTAACACCTCATAAATAATAGTAACATCCCATAAATAATAGTAACATCCCATAAATAATAGTAACACCTCATAAATAATAGTAACACCCCATAAATAATAGTAACATCCCATAAATAATAGTAACACCTCATAAATAACAGTAACACCTCATAAATAATAGTAACACCTCATAAATAACAGTAACACCTCATAAATAATAGTAACACCCCATAAATAATAGTAACATCCCATAAATAATAGTAACATCCCATAAATAATAGTAACACCTCATAAATAATAGTAACACCCCATAAATAATAGTAACATCCCATAAATAATAGTAACACCTCATAAATAATAGTAACATCCCATAAATAATAGTAACATCCCATAAATAACAGTAACACCTCATAAATAAAAGTAACACCCCATAAATAATAGTAACATCCCATAAATAACAGTAACACCTTATAAATAAAAGTAACACCCCATAAATAATAGTAACATCTCATAAATAATAGTAACATCCCATAAATAATAGTAACGCCTATAAATAATAGTAACACCCCATAAATAATAGTAACACCCCATAAATAATAGTAACATCCCATAAATAATAGTAACACCCCATAATAATAGTAACACCTCATAAATAATAGTAACATCCCATAAATAATAGTAACACCCCATAAATAATAGTAACACCCCATAATAATAGTAACACCTCATAAATAATAGTAACATCCCATAAATAATAGTAACACCCCATAAATAATAGTAACATCCCATAAATAATAGTAACATCCCATAAATAATAGTAACGCCCATAAATAATAGTAACACCTCATAAATAATAGTAACACCCCATAAATAATAGTAACATCCCATAAATAATAGTAACATCCCATAAATAATAGTAACATCCCATAAATAATAGTAACATCCCATAAATAATAGTAACACCCCATAAATAATAGTAACACCTCATAAATAATAGTAACATCCCATAAATAATAGTAACACCCCATAAATAATAGTAACATCCCATAAATAATAGTAACACCCCATAAATAATAGTGACATCCCATAAATAATAGTAACACCCCATAAATATTAGTAACATCCCATAAATAATAGTGACATCCCATAAATAATAGTAACACCCCATAAATAATAGTGACATCCCATAAATAATAGTAACACCCCATAAATAATAGTAACATCCCATAAATAATAGTAACACCCCATAAATAATAGTAACACCCCATAAATAATAGTAACACCCCATAAATAATAGTAACACCCCATAAATAATAGTAACACCCCATAAATAATAGTGACATCCCATAAATAATAGTAACACCTCATAAATAATAGTAACATCCCATAAATAATAGTAACACCCCATAAATAATAGTAACATCCCATAAATAATAGTAACATCCCATAAATAATAGTAACGCCCATAAATAATAGTAACACCTCATAAATAATAGTAACATCCCATAAATAATAGTAACACCCCATAATAATAGTAACACCTCATAAATAATAGTAACATCCCATAAATAATAGTAACACCCCATAAATAATAGTAACACCTCATAAATAATAGTAACACCTCATAAATAATAGTAACATCCCATAAACAATAGTAACACCCCATAATAATAGTAACACCTCATAAATAATAGTAACATCCCATAAATAATAGTAACACCCCATAAATAATAGTAACACCCCATAAATAATAGTAACATCCCATAAATAATAGTAACATCCCATAAATAATAGTAACACCCCATAAATAATAGTAACATCCCATAAATAATAGTGACATCCCATAAATAATAGTAACATCCCATAAATAATAGTAACATCCCATAAATAATAGTAACGCCCATAAATAATAGTAACACCTCATAATAATAGTAACACCCCATAAATAATAGTAACACCCCATAAATAATAGTAACATCCCATAAATAATAGTAACACCCCATAAATAATAGTAACATCCCATAAATAATAGTAACACCTCATAAATAATAGTAACACCTCATAATAATAGTAACACCCCATAAATAATAGTAACACCTCATAAATAATAGTAACATCCCATAAATAATAGTAACATCCCATAAATAATAGTAACACCCCATAAATAATAGTAACACCCCATAAATAATAGTAACATCCCATAAATAATAGTAACACCCCATAAATAATAGTAACATCCCATAAATAATAGTAACATCCCATAAATAATAGTAACACCCCATAAATAATAGTAACACCCCATAAATAATAGTGACACCCCATAAATAATAGTAACACCCCATAAATAATAGTAACACCTCATAATAATAGTAACACCCCATAAATAATAGTAACACCCCATAAATAATAGTAACACCCCATAAATAATAGTAACATCCCATAAATAATAGTAACACCCCATAAATAATAGTAACACCCCATAAATAATAGTAACACCCTATAAATAATAGTAACATCCCATAAATAATAGTAACATCCCATAAATAATAGTAACACCCCATAAATAATAGTAACACCCTATAAATAATAGTAACATCCCATAAATAATAGTAACATCCCATAAATAATAGTAACACCCCATAAATAATAGTAACATCCCATAAATAATAGTAACACCTCATAAATAATAGTAACACCCCATAATAATAGTAACACCCCATAAATAACAGTAACACCTCATAAATAATAGTAACACCCCATAAATAATAGTAACACCTCATAAATAATAGTAACATCCCATAAATAATAGTAACACCCCATAAATAATAGTAACACCCTATAAATAATAGTAACATCCCATAAATAATAGTAACATCCCATAAATAATAGTAACACCCCATAAATAATAGTAACATCCCATAAATAATAGTAACACCTCATAAATAATAGTAACACCCCATAATAATAGTAACACCCCATAAATAATAGTAACACCTCATAAATAATAGTAACACCCCATAATAATAGTAACACCCCATAAATAACAGTAACACCTCATAAATAATAGTAACACCCTATAAATAATAGTAACATCCCATAAATAATAGTAACATCCCATAAATAATAGTAACACCCCATAAATAATAGTAACACCCTATAAATAATAGTAACATCCCATAAATAATAGTAACATCCCATAAATAATAGTAACACCCCATAAATAATAGTAACATCCCATAAATAATAGTAACACCTCATAAATAATAGTAACACCCCATAATAATAGTAACACCCCATAAATAACAGTAACACCTCATAAATAATAGTAACACCCCATAAATAATAGTAACACCCCATAAATAATAGTAACACCCCATAAATAACAGTAACACCTCATAAATAAAAGTAACACCTCATAAATAATAGTAACACCCCATAAATAATAGTAACACCCCATAAATAATAGTAACACCCCATAAATAATAGTAACACCTCATAAATAATAGTAACACCCCATAAATAATAGTAACACCCCATAATAATAGTAACACCCCATAAATAATAGTAACACCCCATAAATAATAGTAACACCTCATAAATAAAAGTAACACCTCATAAATAATAGTAACACCCCATAAATAATAGTAACACCTCATAAATAATAGTAACACCCCATAAATAATAGTAACATCCCATAAATAATAGTAACATCCCATAAATAATAGTAACACCCCATAAATAATAGTAACACCCTATAAATAATAGTAACATCCCATAAATAATAGTAACACCTCATAAATAATAGTAACACCCCATAAATAATAGTAACACCTCATAATAATAGTAACACCCCATAAATAATAGTAACACCCCATAAATAATAGTAACACCCCATAAATAATAGTAACATCCCATAAATAATAGTAACACCCCATAAATAATAGTAACACCCCATAAATAATAGTAACACCCTATAAATAATAGTAACATCCCATAAATAATAGTAACATCCCATAAATAATAGTAACACCCCATAAATAATAGTAACACCCTATAAATAATAGTAACATCCCATAAATAATAGTAACATCCCATAAATAATAGTAACACCCCATAAATAATAGTAACATCCCATAAATAATAGTAACACCTCATAAATAATAGTAACACCCCATAATAATAGTAACACCCCATAAATAACAGTAACACCTCATAAATAATAGTAACACCCCATAAATAATAGTAACACCTCATAAATAATAGTAACATCCCATAAATAATAGTAACACCCCATAAATAATAGTAACACCCTATAAATAATAGTAACATCCCATAAATAATAGTAACATCCCATAAATAATAGTAACACCCCATAAATAATAGTAACATCCCATAAATAATAGTAACACCTCATAAATAATAGTAACACCCCATAATAATAGTAACACCCCATAAATAATAGTAACACCTCATAAATAATAGTAACACCCCATAATAATAGTAACACCCCATAAATAACAGTAACACCTCATAAATAATAGTAACACCCTATAAATAATAGTAACATCCCATAAATAATAGTAACATCCCATAAATAATAGTAACACCCCATAAATAATAGTAACACCCTATAAATAATAGTAACATCCCATAAATAATAGTAACATCCCATAAATAATAGTAACACCCCATAAATAATAGTAACATCCCATAAATAATAGTAACACCTCATAAATAATAGTAACACCCCATAATAATAGTAACACCCCATAAATAACAGTAACACCTCATAAATAATAGTAACACCCCATAAATAATAGTAACACCCCATAAATAATAGTAACACCCCATAAATAACAGTAACACCTCATAAATAAAAGTAACACCTCATAAATAATAGTAACACCCCATAAATAATAGTAACACCCCATAAATAATAGTAACACCTCATAAATAATAGTAACACCCCATAAATAATAGTAACACCCCATAATAATAGTAACACCCCATAAATAATAGTAACACCCCATAAATAATAGTAACACCTCATAAATAAAAGTAACACCTCATAAATAATAGTAACACCCCATAAATAATAGTAACACCTCATAAATAATAGTAACACCCCATAAATAATAGTAACACCCCATAAATAATAGTAACACCCCATAAATAATAGTAACATCCCATAAATAATAGTAACATCCCATAAATAATAGTAACGCCCATAAATAATAGTAACACCCCATAAATAATAGTAACATCCCATAAATAATAGTAACATCCCATAAATAATAGTAACATCTCATAAATAATAGTAACACCCCATAAATAATAGTAACGCCCATAAATAATAGTAACACCCCATAAATAATAGTAACACCCCATAAATAATAGTGACACCCCATAAATAATAGTAACATCCCATAAATAATAGTAACATCCCATAAATAATAGTAACATCCCATAAATAATAGTAACACCTCATAAATAATAGTAACACCTCATAAATAATAGTAACACCCCATAAATAATAGTAACATCCCATAAATAATAGTAACATCCCATAAATAATAGTAACACCTCATAAATAATAGTAACATCCCATAAATAATAGTAACATCCCATAAATAATAGTAACATCCCATAAATAATAGTAACACCCCATAAATAATAGTAACACCTCATAAATAATAGTAACATCCCATAAATAATAGTAACATCCCATAAATAATAGTAACACCTCATAAATAATAGTAACATCCCATAAATAATAGTAACATCCCATAAATAATAGTAACATCCCATAAATAATAGTAACACCTCATAAATAATAGTAACATCCCATAAATAATAGTAACACCTCATAAATAATAGTAACATCCCATAAATAATAGTAACACCCCATAAATAATAGTAACATCCCATAAATAATAGTAACACCCCATAAATAATAGTAACATCCCATAAATAATAGTAACACCCCATAAATAATAGTAACATCCCATAAATAATAGTAACATCCCATAATAATAGTAACATCCCATAAATAATAGTAACATCCCATAAATAATAGTAACACCCCATAAATAATAGTAACATCCCATAAATAATAGTAACATCCCATAAATAATAGTAACATCCCATAAATAATAGTAACACCTCATAATAATAGTAACATCCCATAAATAATAGTAACACCCCATAAATAATAGTAACACCCCATAAATAATAGTAACACCCCATAAATAATAGTAACATCCCATAAATAATAGTAACACCCCATAAATAATAGTAACACCCCATAAATAATAGTAACACCTCATAATAATAGTAACATCCCATAAATAATAGTAACACCCCATAAATAATAGTAACACCTCATAATAATAGTAACATCCCATAAATAATAGTAACACCCCATAAATAATAGTAACACCCCATAAATAATAGTAACACCTCATAAATAATAGTAACATCTCATAAATAATAGTAACATCTCATAAATAATAGTAACACCCCATAAATAATAGTGACATCCCATAAATAATAGTAACATCCCATAAATAATAGTAACATCCCATAAATAATAGTAACACCCCATAAATAATAGTAACATCCCATAAATAATAGTAACACCCCATAAATAATAGTAACACCCCATAAATAATAGTAACATCCCATAAATAATAGTAACATCCCATAAATAATAGTAACACCCCATAAATAATAGTAACACCTCATAAATAATAGTAACACCCCATAAATAATAGTAACATCCCATCAATAATAGTAACATCCCATAAATAATAGTAACATCCCATAAATAATAGTAACACCCCATAAATAATAGTAACATCCCATAAATAATAGTAACACCTCATAATAATAGTAACATCCCATAAATAATAGTAATACCCCATAAATAATAGTAACATCCCATAAATAATAGTAACATCCCATAAATAATAGTAACACCTCATAATAATAGTAACATCCCATAAATAATAGTAACACCCCATAAATAATAGTAACATCTCATAAATAATAGTAACACCTCATAAATAATAGTAACATCTCATAAATAATAGTAACATCCCATAAATAATAGTAACACCCCATAAATAATAGTAACACCCCATAAATAATAGTAACATCCCATAAATAATAGTAACACCCCATAAATAATAGTAACATCTCATAAATAATAGTAACATCCCATAAATAATAGTAACATCCCATAAATAATAGTAACACCCCATAAATAATAGTAACATCCCATAAATAATAGTAACATCCCATAAATAATAGTAACACCCCATAAATAATAGTAACATCCCATAAATAATAGTAACACCTCATAATAATAGTAACACCTCATAAATAATAGTAACACCCCATAAATAATAGTAACATCCCATAAATAATAGTAACACCTCATAAATAATAGTGACATCCCATAAATAATAGTAACATCCCATAAATAATAGTAACACCTCATAATAATAGTAACACCTCATAAATAATAGTAACATCCCATAAATAATAGTAACACCCCATAAATAATAGTAACACCCCATAAATAATAGTAACACCCCATTAATAATAGTAACACCCCATAAATAATAGTAACATCCCATAAATAATAGTAACACCCCATAAATAATAGTAACACCTCATAAATAATAGTAACACCTCATAAATAATAGTAACATCCATAAATAATAGTAACATCCCATAATAATAGTAACATCCCATAAATAATAGTAACATCCCATAATAATAGTAACATCCCATAATAATAGTAACATCCCATAAATAATAGTAACATCCCATAAATAATAGTAACACCTCATAAATAATAGTAACACCCCATAAATAATAGTAACACCTCATAAATAATAGTAACATCCCATAAATAATAGTAACACCTCATAAATAATAGTAACATCCCATAAATAATAGTAACATCCCATAAATAATAGTAACACCCCATAAATAATAGTAACATCCCATAAATAATAGTAACATCCCATAAATAATAGTAACATCCCATAAATAATAGTAACATCCCATAAATAATAGTAACACCTCATAAATAATAGTAACACCCCATAAATAATAGTAACACCCCATAAATAATAGTAACACCTCATAAATAATAGTAACACCCATAAATAATAGTAACACCTCATAAATAATAGTATCACCCCATAAATAATAGTAACATCCCATAAATAATAGTAACATCCCATAAATAATAGTAACACCCCATAAATAATAGTAACATCCCATAAATAATAGTAACATCCCATAAATAATAGTAACATCCCATAAATAATAGTAACATCCCATAAATAATAGTAACACCTCATAAATAATAGTAACACCCCATAAATAATAGTAACACCCATAAATAATAGTAACACCCCATAAATAATAGTAACACCTCATAAATAATAGTAACACCTCATAAATAATAGTAACATCCATAAATAATAGTAACATCCCATAAATAATAGTAACACCTCATAAATAATAGTAACATCCCATAAATAATAGTAACATCCCATAAATAATAGTAACATCCCATAAATAATAGTAACACCTCATAAATAATAGTAACACCCCATAAATAATAGTAACATCTTATAAATAATAGTAACACCCATAAATAATAGTAACACCCCATAAATAATAGTAACACCTCATAAATAATAGTAACACCTCATAAATAATAGTGACACCTCATAAATAATAGTAACACCTCATAAATAATAGTAACACCCCATAAATAATAGTAACATCCATAAATAATAGTAACACCCCATAAATAATAGTAACACCTCATAAATAATAGTAACACCTCATAAATAATAGTAACACCCCATAAATAATAGTAACATCCATAAATAATAGTAACACCCATAAATAATAGTAACACCCCATAAATAATAGTAACATCCCATAAATAATAGTAACATCCCATAAATAATAGTAACATCCCATAAATAATAGTAACACCTCATAAATAATAGTAACACCCCATAAATAATAGTAACACCCCATAAATAATAGTAACATCTTATAAATAATAGTAACACCCATAAATAATAGTAACACCCCATAAATAATAGTAACACCTCATAAATAATAGTAACACCCCATAAATAATAGTAACACCTCATAAATAATAGTAACACCTCATAAATAATAGTAACATCCATAAATAATAGTAACACCCCATAAATAATAGTAACATCCCATAAATAATAGTAACATCCCATAAATAATAGTAACATCCCATAAATAATAGTAACATCCCATAAATAATAGTAACACCTCATAAATAATAGTAACACCCCATAAATAATAGTAACACCCCATAAATAATAGTAACATCTTATAAATAATAATAACACCCATAAATAATAGTAACACCCCATAAATAATAGTAACACCTCATAAATAATAGTAACACCTCATAAATAATAGTAACATCCATAAATAATAGTAACACCCCATAAATAATAGTAACATCCATAAATAATAGTAACACCCCATAAATAATAGTAACACCTCATAAATAATAGTAACACCTCATAAATAATAGTAACATCCATAAATAATAGTAACATCCCATAAATAATAGTAACACCTCATAAATAATAGTAACACCCCATAAATAATAGTAACACCCCATAAATAATAGTAACATCTTATAAATAATAGTAACACCCATAAATAATAGTAACACCCCATAAATAATAGTAACACCTCATAAATAATAGTAACACCTCATAAATAATAGTAACACCCCATAAATAATAGTAACACCTCATAAATAATAGTAACACCCCATAAATAATAGTAACACCCCATAAATAATAGTAACACCTCATAAATAATAGTAACACCCCATAAATAATAGTAACACCCCATAAATAATAGTAACACCCCATAAATAATAGTAACATCCCATAAATAATAGTAACATCCCATAAATAATAGTGACACCCCATAAATAATAGTAACACCCCATAAATAATAGTAACACCCCATAAATAATAGTAACATCCCATAAATAATAGTAACACCTCATAAATAATAGTAACACCCCATAAATATTAGTAACACCCCATAAATAATAGTAACACCCCATAAATAATAGTGACACCCCATAAATAATAGTAACGCCCCATAAATAATAGTAACATCCCATAAATAATAGTAACATCTCATAAATAATAGTAACATCCCATAAATAATAGTGACACCCCATAAATAATAGTAACACCTCATAATAATAGTAACACCTCATAAATAATAGTAACACCTCATAAATAATAGTAACATCCCATAAATAATAGTAACGCCCATAAATAATAGTAACACCCCATAAATAATAGTAACACCCCATAAATAATAGTAACATCCCATAAATAATAGTAACGCCCCATAAATAATAGTAACACCTCATAAATAATAGTAACACCTCATAAATAATAGTAACACCCCATAAATAATAGTAACACCTCATAAATAATAGTAACATCCCATAAATAATAGTAACACCCCATAAATAATAGTAACACCCCATAAATAATAGTAACACCCCATTAATAATAGTAACACCCCATAAATAATAGTAACATCCCATAAATAATAGTAACACCCCATAAATAATAGTAACACCTCATAAATAATAGTAACACCTCATAAATAATAGTAACATCCATAAATAATAGTAACATCCCATAATAATAGTAACATCCCATAAATAATAGTAACATCCCATAATAATAGTAACATCCCATAATAATAGTAACATCCCATAAATAATAGTAACATCCCATAAATAATAGTAACACCTCATAAATAATAGTAACACCCCATAAATAATAGTAACACCTCATAAATAATAGTAACATCCCATAAATAATAGTAACACCTCATAAATAATAGTAACATCCCATAAATAATAGTAACACCCCATAATAATAGTTACACCCCATAAATAATAGTAACACCCATAAATAATAGTGACACCCCATAAATAATAGTATCATCCCATAAATAATAGTAACACCCATAAATAATAGTAACATCCCATAAATAATAGTAACACCCCATAAATAATAGTAACACCCCATAAATAATAGTAACATCCCATAAATAATAGTAACACCTCATAAATAATAGTATCACCCCATAAATAATAGTAACATCCCATAAATAATAGTAACATCCCATAAATAATAGTAACACCCCATAAATAATAGTAACATCCCATAAATAATAGTAACATCCCATAAATAATAGTAACATCCCATAAATAATAGTAACATCCCATAAATAATAGTAACACCTCATAAATAATAGTAACACCCCATAAATAATAGTAACACCCCATAAATAATAGTAACATCTTATAAATAATAGTAACACCCATAAATAATAGTAACACCCCATAAATAATAGTAACACCTCATAAATAATAGTAACATCCATAAATAATAGTAACATCCCATAAATAATAGTAACACCTCATAAATAATAGTAACACCCCATAAATAATAGTAACATCCCATAAATAATAGTAACACCCCATAAATAATAGTAACACCCCATAAATAATAGTAACACCCCATAAATAATAGTAACACCCCATAAATAATAGTAACATCTTATAAATAATAGTAACACCCATAAATAATAGTAACACCCCATAAATAATAGTAACACCTCATAAATAATAGTAACATCCATAAATAATAGTAACATCCCATAAATAATAGTAACACCTCATAAATAATAGTAACACCCCATAAATAATAGTAACACCTCATAAATAATAGTAACATCCCATAAATAATAGTAACACCCCATAAATAATAGTAACACCCCATAAATAATAGTAACACCCCATAAATAATAGTAACACCTCATAAATAATAGTAACACCCCATAAATAATAGTAACACCCCATAAATAATAGTAACACCCCATAAATAATAGTAACATCCCATAAATAATAGTAACATCCCATAAATAATAGTGACACCCCATAAATAATAGTAACACCCCATAAATAATAGTAACACCCCATAAATAATAGTAACATCCCATAAATAATAGTAACACCTCATAAATAATAGTAACACCCCATAAATATTAGTAACACCCCATAAATAATAGTAACACCCCATAAATAATAGTGACACCCCATAAATAATAGTAACGCCCCATAAATAATAGTAACATCCCATAAATAATAGTAACATCTCATAAATAATAGTAACATCCCATAAATAATAGTGACACCCCATAAATAATAGTAACACCTCATAATAATAGTAACACCTCATAAATAATAGTAACACCTCATAAATAATAGTAACATCCCATAAATAATAGTAACGCCCATAAATAATAGTAACACCCCATAAATAATAGTAACACCCCATAAATAATAGTAACATCCCATAAATAATAGTAACGCCCCATAAATAATAGTAACACCTCATAAATAATAGTAACACCTCATAAATAATAGTAACACCCCATAAATAATAGTAACACCTCATAAATAATAGTAACATCCCATAAATAATAGTAACACCCCATAAATAATAGTAACACCCCATAAATAATAGTAACACCCCATTAATAATAGTAACACCCCATAAATAATAGTAACATCCCATAAATAATAGTAACACCCCATAAATAATAGTAACACCTCATAAATAATAGTAACACCTCATAAATAATAGTAACATCCATAAATAATAGTAACATCCCATAATAATAGTAACATCCCATAAATAATAGTAACATCCCATAATAATAGTAACATCCCATAATAATAGTAACATCCCATAAATAATAGTAACATCCCATAAATAATAGTAACACCTCATAAATAATAGTAACACCCCATAAATAATAGTAACACCTCATAAATAATAGTAACATCCCATAAATAATAGTAACACCTCATAAATAATAGTAACATCCCATAAATAATAGTAACACCCCATAATAATAGTTACACCCCATAAATAATAGTAACACCCATAAATAATAGTGACACCCCATAAATAATAGTATCATCCCATAAATAATAGTAACACCCATAAATAATAGTAACATCCCATAAATAATAGTAACACCCCATAAATAATAGTAACACCCCATAAATAATAGTAACATCCCATAAATAATAGTAACATCCCATAAATAATAGTAACATCCCATAAATAATAGTAACACCTCATAAATAATAGTAACACCTCATAAATAATAGTAACACCCCATAAATAATAGTAACATCCCATAAATAATAGTAACATCCCATAAATAATAGTAACACCCCATAAATAATAGTAACACCTCATAAATAATAGTAACATCCCATAAATAATAGTAACATCCCATAAATAATAGTAACACCTCATAAATAATAGTAACATCCCATAAATAATAGTAACATCCCATAAATAATAGTAACATCCCATAAATAATAGTAACACCTCATAAATAATAGTAACATCCCATAAATAATAGTAACACCTCATAAATAATAGTAACATCCCATAAATAATAGTAACACCCCATAAATAATAGTAACATCCCATAAATAATAGTAACACCCCATAAATAATAGTAACATCCCATAAATAATAGTAACACCCCATAAATAATAGTAACATCCCATAAATAATAGTAACATCCCATAATAATAGTAACATCCCATAAATAATAGTAACATCCCATAAATAATAGTAACACCCCATAAATAATAGTAACATCCCATAAATAATAGTAACATCCCATAAATAATAGTAACATCCCATAAATAATAGTAACACCTCATAATAATAGTAACATCCCATAAATAATAGTAACACCCCATAAATAATAGTAACACCCCATAAATAATAGTAACACCCCATAAATAATAGTAACATCCCATAAATAATAGTAACACCCCATAAATAATAGTAACACCCCATAAATAATAGTAACACCTCATAAATAATAGTAACATCTCATAAATAATAGTAACATCCCATAAATAATAGTAACATCCCATAAATAATAGTAACACCTCATAATAATAGTAACATCCCATAAATAATAGTAACACCCCATAAATAATAGTAACACCCCATAAATAATAGTAACACCTCATAAATAATAGTAACATCTCATAAATAATAGTAACACCCCATAATAATAGTAACATCTCATAAATAATAGTAACACCCATAAATAATAGTAACATCCCATAAATAATAGTAACACCCCATAAATAATAGTAACACCCCATAAATAATAGTAACATCCCATAAATAATAGTAACATCCCATAAATAATAGTAACACCCCATAAATAATAGTAACACCTCATAAATAATAGTAACACCCCATAAATAATAGTAACATCCCATCAATAATAGTAACATCCCATAAATAATAGTAACATCCCATAAATAATAGTAACACCCCATAAATAATAGTAACATCCCATAAATAATAGTAACACCTCATAATAATAGTAACATCCCATAAATAATAGTAATACCCCATAAATAATAGTAACATCCCATAAATAATAGTAACATCCCATAAATAATAGTAACACCTCATAATAATAGTAACATCCCATAAATAATAGTAACACCCCATAAATAATAGTAACATCTCATAAATAATAGTAACACCTCATAAATAATAGTAACATCTCATAAATAATAGTAACATCCCATAAATAATAGTAACACCCCATAAATAATAGTAACACCCCATAAATAATAGTAACATCCCATAAATAATAGTAACACCCCATAAATAATAGTAACATCTCATAAATAATAGTAACATCCCATAAATAATAGTAACATCCCATAAATAATAGTAACACCCCATAAATAATAGTAACATCCCATAAATAATAGTAACATCCCATAAATAATAGTAACACCCCATAAATAATAGTAACATCCCATAAATAATAGTAACACCTCATAATAATAGTAACACCTCATAAATAATAGTAACACCCCATAAATAATAGTAACATCCCATAAATAATAGTAACACCTCATAATAATAGTAACACCTCATAAATAATAGTAACATCCCATAAATAATAGTAACACCCCATAAATAATAGTAACACCCCATAAATAATAGTAACACCCCATTAATAATAGTAACACCCCATAAATAATAGTAACATCCCATAAATAATAGTAACACCCCATAAATAATAGTAACACCTCATAAATAATAGTAACACCTCATAAATAATAGTAACATCCATAAATAATAGTAACATCCCATAATAATAGTAACATCCCATAAATAATAGTAACATCCCATAATAATAGTAACATCCCATAATAATAGTAACATCCCATAAATAATAGTAACATCCCATAAATAATAGTAACACCTCATAAATAATAGTAACACCCCATAAATAATAGTAACACCTCATAAATAATAGTAACATCCCATAAATAATAGTAACACCTCATAAATAATAGTAACATCCCATAAATAATAGTAACATCCCATAAATAATAGTAACACCCCATAAATAATAGTAACATCCCATAAATAATAGTAACATCCCATAAATAATAGTAACATCCCATAAATAATAGTAACATCCCATAAATAATAGTAACATCCCATAAATAATAGTAACACCTCATAAATAATAGTAACACCCCATAAATAATAGTAACACCTCATAAATAATAGTAACACCCATAAATAATAGTAACACCTCATAAATAATAGTATCACCCCATAAATAATAGTAACATCCCATAAATAATAGTAACATCCCATAAATAATAGTAACACCCCATAAATAATAGTAACATCCCATAAATAATAGTAACATCCCATAAATAATAGTAACATCCCATAAATAATAGTAACATCCCATAAATAATAGTAACACCTCATAAATAATAGTAACACCCCATAAATAATAGTAACACCCATAAATAATAGTAACACCCCATAAATAATAGTAACACCTCATAAATAATAGTAACACCTCATAAATAATAGTAACATCCATAAATAATAGTAACATCCCATAAATAATAGTAACACCTCATAAATAATAGTAACATCCCATAAATAATAGTAACATCCCATAAATAATAGTAACATCCCATAAATAATAGTAACACCTCATAAATAATAGTAACACCCCATAAATAATAGTAACATCCCATAAATAATAGTAACACCTCATAAATAATAGTAACACCCATAAATAATAGTAACACCCCATAAATAATAGTAACACCTCATAAATAATAGTAACACCTCATAAATAATAGTGACACCTCATAAATAATAGTAACACCCCATAAATAATAGTAACATCCCATAAATAATAGTAACACCTCATAAATAATAGTAACACCCATAAATAATAGTAACACCCCATAAATAATAGTAACACCTCATAAATAATAGTAACACCTCATAAATAATAGTGACACCTCATAAATAATAGTAACACCTCATAAATAATAGTAACACCCCATAAATAATAGTAACATCCATAAATAATAGTAACACCCCATAAATAATAGTAACACCTCATAAATAATAGTGACACCTCATAAATAATAGTAACACCTCATAAATAATAGTGACATCCCATAAATAATAGTAACATCCATAAATAATAGTAACACCCATAAATAATAGTAACACCCCATAAATAATAGTAACATCCCATAAATAATAGTAACATCCCATAAATAATAGTAACATCCCATAAATAATAGTAACACCTCATAAATAATAGTAACACCCCATAAATAATAGTAACACCCCATAAATAATAGTAACATCTTATAAATAATAGTAACACCCATAAATAATAGTAACACCCCATAAATAATAGTAACACCTCATAAATAATAGTAACACCCCATAAATAATAGTAACACCTCATAAATAATAGTAACACCTCATAAATAATAGTAACATCCATAAATAATAGTAACACCCCATAAATAATAGTAACATCCCATAAATAATAGTAACATCCCATAAATAATAGTAACATCCCATAAATAATAGTAACATCCCATAAATAATAGTAACACCTCATAAATAATAGTAACACCCCATAAATAATAGTAACACCCCATAAATAATAGTAACATCTTATAAATAATAGTAACACCCATAAATAATAGTAACATCCATAAATAATAGTAACACCCCATAAATAATAGTAACACCTCATAAATAATAGTAACATCCATAAATAATAGTAACACCCCATAAATAATAGTAACACCTCATAAATAATAGTAACATCCATAAATAATAGTAACATCCCATAAATAATAGTAACACCTCATAAATAATAGTAACACCCCATAAATAATAGTAACACCCCATAAATAATAGTAACATCTTATAAATAATAGTAACACCCATAAATAATAGTAACACCCCATAAATAATAGTAACACCTCATAAATAATAGTAACACCTCATAAATAATAGTAACACCCCATAAATAATAGTAACACCTCATAAATAATAGTAACACCCCATAAATAATAGTAACACCCCATAAATAATAGTAACACCCCATAAATAATAGTAACACCCCATAAATAATAGTAACACCTCATAAATAATAGTAACACCCCATAAATAATAGTAACACCCCATAAATAATAGTAACACCCCATAAATAATAGTAACATCCCATAAATAATAGTAACATCCCATAAATAATAGTGACACCCCATAAATAATAGTAACACCCCATAAATAATAGTAACACCCCATAAATAATAGTAACATCCCATAAATAATAGTAACACCTCATAAATAATAGTAACACCCCATAAATATTAGTAACACCCCATAAATAATAGTAACACCCCATAAATAATAGTGACACCCCATAAATAATAGTAACGCCCCATAAATAATAGTAACATCCCATAAATAATAGTAACATCTCATAAATAATAGTAACATCCCATAAATAATAGTGACACCCCATAAATAATAGTAACACCTCATAATAATAGTAACACCTCATAAATAATAGTAACACCTCATAAATAATAGTAACATCCCATAAATAATAGTAACGCCCATAAATAATAGTAACACCCCATAAATAATAGTAACACCCCATAAATAATAGTAACATCCCATAAATAATAGTAACGCCCCATAAATAATAGTAACACCTCATAAATAATAGTAACACCTCATAAATAATAGTAACACCCCATAAATAATAGTAACACCTCATAAATAATAGTAACATCCCATAAATAATAGTAACACCCCATAAATAATAGTAACACCCCATAAATAATAGTAACACCCCATTAATAATAGTAACACCCCATAAATAATAGTAACATCCCATAAATAATAGTAACGCCCATAAATAATAGTAACACCCCATAAATAATAGTAACATCCCATAAATAATAGTAACACCCCATAAATAATAGTAACACCCCATAAATAATAGTAACACCTCATAAATAATAGTAACACCTCATAAATAATAGTAACATCCATAAATAATAGTAACATCCCATAATAATAGTAACATCCCATAAATAATAGTAACATCCCATAATAATAGTAACATCCCATAAATAATAGTAACATCCCATAAATAATAGTAACACCTCATAAATAATAGTAACACCCCATAAATAATAGTAACACCTCATAAATAATAGTAACATCCCATAAATAATAGTAACACCTCATAAATAATAGTAACATCCCATAAATAATAGTAACACCCCATAATAATAGTTACACCCCATAAATAATAGTAACACCCATAAATAATAGTGACACCCCATAAATAATAGTATCATCCCATAAATAATAGTAACACCCATAAATAATAGTAACATCCCATAAATAATAGTAACACCCCATAAATAATAGTAACACCCCATAAATAATAGTAACATCCCATAAATAATAGTAACACCTCATAAATAATAGTATCACCCCATAAATAATAGTAACATCCCATAAATAATAGTAACATCCCATAAATAATAGTAACACCCCATAAATAATAGTAACATCCCATAAATAATAGTAACATCCCATAAATAATAGTAACATCCCATAAATAATAGTAACACCCCATAAATAATAGTAACATCCCATAAATAATAGTAACATCCCATAAATAATAGTAACATCCCATAAATAATAGTAACACCCCATAAATAATAGTAACACCCCATAAATAATAGTAACATCTTATAAATAATAGTAACACCCATAAATAATAGTAACACCCCATAAATAATAGTAACACCTCATAAATAATAGTAACATCCATAAATAATAGTAACATCCCATAAATAATAGTAACACCTCATAAATAATAGTAACACCCCATAAATAATAGTAACACCTCATAAATAATAGTAACATCCCATAAATAATAGTAACACCCCATAAATAATAGTAACACCCCATAAATAATAGTAACACCCCATAAATAATAGTAACACCCCATAAATAATAGTAACATCTTATAAATAATAGTAACACCCATAAATAATAGTAACACCCCATAAATAATAGTAACACCTCATAAATAATAGTAACATCCATAAATAATAGTAACACCTCATAAATAATAGTAACACCCCATAAATAATAGTGACACCCCATAAATAATAGTAACACCTCATAAATAATAGTAACACCCCATAATAATAGTGACATCCCATAAATAATAGTAACACCCCATAATAATAGTGACATCCCATAAATAATAGTAACACCCCATAATAATAGTGACATCCCATAAATAATAGTAACACCCCATAATAATAGTGACATCCCATAAATAATAGTAACACCTCATAAATAATAGTAACACCCCATAAATAATAGTAACACCTCATAAATAATAGTAACATCCCATAAATAATAGTAACACCCCATAAATAATAGTAACACCCCATAAATAATAGTAACACCCCATAAATAATAGTAACACCTCATAAATAATAGTAACACCCCATAAATAATAGTAACACCCCATAAATAATAGTAACACCCCATAAATAATAGTAACATCCCATAAATAATAGTAACATCCCATAAATAATAGTGACACCCCATAAATAATAGTAACACCCCATAAATAATAGTAACACCCCATAAATAATAGTAACATCCCATAAATAATAGTAACACCTCATAAATAATAGTAACACCCCATAAATATTAGTAACACCCCATAAATAATAGTAACACCCCATAAATAATAGTGACACCCCATAAATAATAGTAACGCCCCATAAATAATAGTAACATCCCATAAATAATAGTAACATCTCATAAATAATAGTAACATCCCATAAATAATAGTGACACCCCATAAATAATAGTAACACCTCATAATAATAGTAACACCTCATAAATAATAGTAACACCTCATAAATAATAGTAACATCCCATAAATAATAGTAACGCCCATAAATAATAGTAACACCCCATAAATAATAGTAACACCCCATAAATAATAGTAACATCCCATAAATAATAGTAACACCTCATAAATAATAGTAACACCTCATAAATAATAGTAACACCCCATAAATAATAGTAACACCTCATAAATAATAGTAACATCCCATAAATAATAGTAACACCCCATAAATAATAGTAACACCCCATAAATAATAGTAACACCCCATTAATAATAGTAACACCCCATAAATAATAGTAACATCCCATAAATAATAGTAACACCCCATAAATAATAGTAACACCTCATAAATAATAGTAACACCTCATAAATAATAGTAACATCCATAAATAATAGTAACATCCCATAATAATAGTAACATCCCATAAATAATAGTAACATCCCATAATAATAGTAACATCCCATAATAATAGTAACATCCCATAAATAATAGTAACATCCCATAAATAATAGTAACACCTCATAAATAATAGTAACACCCCATAAATAATAGTAACACCTCATAAATAATAGTAACATCCCATAAATAATAGTAACACCTCATAAATAATAGTAACATCCCATAAATAATAGTAACACCCCATAATAATAGTTACACCCCATAAATAATAGTAACACCCATAAATAATAGTGACACCCCATAAATAATAGTATCATCCCATAAATAATAGTAACACCCATAAATAATAGTAACATCCCATAAATAATAGTAACACCCCATAAATAATAGTAACACCCCATAAATAATAGTAACACCCCATAAATAATAGTAACACCCCATAAATAATAGTAACATCCCATAAATAATAGTAACATCCCATAAATAATAGTAACACCCCATAAATAATAGTAACATCCCATAAATAATAGTAACATCCCATAAATAATAGTAACATCCCATAAATAATAGTAACATCCCATAAATAATAGTAACACCTCATAAATAATAGTAACACCCCATAAATAATAGTAACACCCCATAAATAATAGTAACATCTTATAAATAATAGTAACATCCATAAATAATAGTAACATCCCATAAATAATAGTAACACCTCATAAATAATAGTAACACCCCATAAATAATAGTAACACCTCATAAATAATAGTAACATCCCATAAATAATAGTAACACCCCATAAATAATAGTAACACCTCATAAATAATAGTAACATCCATAAATAATAGTAACATCCCATAAATAATAGTAACACCTCATAAATAATAGTAACACCCCATAAATAATAGTAACACCTCATAAATAATAGTAACATCCCATAAATAATAGTAACACCCCATAAATAATAGTAACACCCCATAAATAATAGTAACACCACATAAATAATAGTAACATCCCATAAATAATAGTAACACCCCATAAATAATAGTAACATCTTATAAATAATAGTAACACCCATAAATAATAGTAACACCCCATAAATAATAGTAACACCTCATAAATAATAGTAACATCCATAAATAATAGTAACATCCCATAAATAATAGTAACACCTCATAAATAATAGTAACACCCCATAAATAATAGTAACACCTCATAAATAATAGTAACATCCCATAAATAATAGTAACACCCCATAAATAATAGTAACACCCCATAAATAATAGTAACATCCCATAAATAATAGTAACACCTCATAAATAATAGTATCACCCCATAAATAATAGTAACATCCCATAAATAATAGTAACATCCCATAAATAATAGTAACACCCCATAAATAATAGTAACATCCCATAAATAATAGTAACATCCCATAAATAATAGTAACATCCCATAAATAATAGTAACACCTCATAAATAATAGTAACACCCCATAAATAATAGTAACACCCCATAAATAATAGTAACATCTTATAAATAATAGTAACACCCATAAATAATAGTAACACCCCATAAATAATAGTAACACCTCATAAATAATAGTAACATCCATAAATAATAGTAACATCCCATAAATAATAGTAACACCCCATAAATAATAGTAACACCCCATAATAATAGTAACATCCCATAAATAATAGTAACATCCCATAAATACTAGTAACACCTCATAAATAATAGTAACACCCCATAAATAATAGTAACACCCATAAATAATAGTAACACCCCATAAATAATAGTAACACCTCATAAATAATAGTAACACCTCATAAATAATAGTAACACCCCATAAATAATAGTAACACCTCATAAATAATAGTAACACCCCATAAATAATAGTAACACCCCATAAATAATAGTAACACCCCATAAATAATAGTAACACCTCATAAATAATAGTAACACCCCATAAATAATAGTAACACCCCATAAATAATAGTAACACCCCATAAATAATAGTAACATCCCATAAATAATAGTAACATCCCATAAATAATAGTGACACCCCATAAATAATAGTAACACCCCATAAATAATAGTAACACCCCATAAATAATAGTAACATCCCATAAATAATAGTGACACCCCATAAATAATAGTGACACCCCATAAATAATAGTAACGCCCCATAAATAATAGTAACGCCCCATAAATAATAGTAACGCCCAGGGCCGGGTCATAGGCAGTGTAGTTGGCTTCGGGCTATGGCAGATATATATATACGTTCCATACTCTGCCGTAGACGATCGCTTTTAAACAAAGATGGCCGCCGCCATCTTTGTTTACATCCGACAACGAGAAGGAAGATGATGACGGCGCGCATCGGGGGAACGCTGTATATAGTGATTGCTGGGGGAGCTGTATATAGTGATTGCTGGGGGAGCTGTATATAGTGATTGCTGGGGGCTGTATATAGTGATTGCTGGGGGAGCTGTATATAGTGATTGCTGGGGGAGCTGTATATAGTGATTGCTGGGGGAGCTGTATATAGTGATTGCTGGGGGGAGCTGTATATAGTGAATGCTGGGGAGCTGTATATAGTGATTGCTGGGGGAGCTGTATATAGTGATTGCTGGGGGAGCTGTATATAGTGATTGCTGGGGGAGCTGTATATAGTGATTACTGGGGGAGCTGTATATAGTGATTGCTGGGGGAGCTGTATATAGTGATTGCTGGGGGAGCTGTATATAGTGATTGCTGGGGGATCTGTATATAGTGATTGCTGGGGGAGCTGTATATAATGATTGCTGGGGGAGCTGTATATAGTGATTGCTGGGGGATCTGTATATAGTGATTGCTGGGGGGCTGTATATAGTGATTGCTGGGGGAGCTGTATATAGTGATTGCTGGGGGAGCTGTATATAGTGGTTGCTGGGGGAGCTGTATATAGTGGTTGCTGGGGGAGCTGTATATAGTGATTGCTGGGGGAGCTGTATATAGTGATTGCTGGGGGAGCTGTATACAGTGATTGCTGGAGGAGCTGTATATAGTGATTGCTGGGGGAGCTGTATATAGTGGATGCTGGGGAGCTGTATATAGTGATTGCTGGTGGAGCTGTATATAGTGATTGCTGGGGGTGCTGTATATAGTGATTGCTGGGGCAGCTGTATATATAGTGATTGCTGGGGAGCTGTATATAGTGATTGCTGGGGAGCTGTATATAGTGATTGCTGGGGGAGCTGAATATAGTGATTGCTGGGGGAGCTGTATATAGTGATTGCTGGGGGAGCTGTATATAGTGATTGCTGGTGGAGCTGTATATAGTGATTGCTGGGGGAGCTGTATATAGTGATTGCTGGGGGAGCTGTATATAGTGATTGCTGGGGGAGCTGTATATAGTGATTACTGGGAGGCTGTATATAGTGATTGCTGGGGGAGCTGTATATAGTGATTGCTGGGGGAGCTGTATATAGTGATTGCTGGGGGAGCTGTATATAGTGATTGCTGGGGAGCTGTATATAGTGATTGCTGGGGGGCTGTATATAGTGATTGCTGGGGGAGCTGTATATAGTGATTGCTGGGGGGCCTGTATATAGTGATTGCTGGGGGAGCTGTATATAGTGATTGCTGGGGGAGCTGTATATAGTGATTGCTGGGGGAGCTGTATATAGTGATTGCTGGGGGATCTGTATATGGTGATTGCTGGGGGAGCTGTATATAGTGATTGCTGGGGGAGCTGTATACAGTGATTGCTGGGGAAGCTGTATATAGTGATTCATGGGGGGAGCTGTATATAGTGATTGCTGGGGGAGCTGTATATAGTGATTGCTGGAGGAGCTGTATATAGTGATTGCTGGGGGGGAGCTGTATATAGTGATTGCTGGGGGAGCTGTATATAGTGATTCATGGGGGAGCTTTATATAGTGGTGTCTGGGGGAGCTGTATATAGTGATTTCTGGGGGAGCTGTATATAGTGATTGCTGGGGGAGCTGTATATAGTGATTGCTGGGGGGCTGTATATAGTGATTGCTGGGGGAGCTGTATATAGTGATTGCTGGGGGAGCTGTATATAGTGATTGCTGGGGGGCTGTATATAGTGATTGCTGGAGGAGCTGTATATAGTGATTGCTGGGGAGCTGTATATAGTGATTGCTGGGGAGCTGTATATAGTGATTGCTGGGGGAGCTGTATACAGTGATTGCTGGGGGAGCTGTATATAGTGATTGCTGGGGGAGCTGTATATAGTGATTGCTGGGGGAGTTGTATATAGTGATTGCTGGGGGAGCTGTATATAGTGATTGCTGGGGGAGCTGTATATAGTGATTGCTGGGGGAGCTGTATATAGTGATTGCTGGGGGAGTTGTATATAGTGATTGCTGGGGGAGCTGTATATAGTGATTGCTGGGGGAGCTGTATATAGTGATTGCTGGGGGAGCTGTATATAGTGTTTGCTGGTGGAGCTGTATATAGTGATTGCTGGGGGAGCTGTATATAGTGATTGCTGGGGAGCTGTATATAGTGATTGCTGGGGGAGCTGTATACAGTGATTGCTGGGGGAGCTGTATATAGTGATTGCTGGGGAGCTGTATATAGTGATTGCTGGGGAGCTGTATATAGTGATTGCTTGGGGATCTGTATATAGTGATTGCTGGTGGAGCTGTATACAGTGATTGCTGGGGGAGCTGTATATAGTGATTGCTGGGGAGCTGTATATAGTGATTGCTGGGGAGCTGTATATAGTGATTGCTTGGGGATCTGTATATAGTGATTGCTGGGAGAGCTGTATATAGTGATTGCTGGGGGAGCTGTATATAGTGAGTGCTGGGGGGCTGTATATAGTGATTGCTGGGGGGCTGTATATAGTGATTGCTGGGGGAGCTGTATATAGTGATTGCTGGGGAGCTGTATACAGTGATTGCTGGGGGAGCTGTATATAGTGATTGCTGGGGGAGCTGTATATAGTGATTGCTGGGGGAGCTGTATATAGTGATTGCTGGGGGAGCTGTATACAGTGATTGCTGGGGGAGCTGTATACAGTGATTGCTGGGGGAGCCGTATATAGTGATTGCTGGAGGAGCTGTATACAGTGATTGCTGGGGGAGCTGTATATAGTGATTGCTGGGGGAGCTGTATATAGTGATTGCTGGGGGGGCTGTATATAGTGGTTGCTGGGGAGCTGTATATAGTGATTGCTGGGGGAGATGTATATAGTGATTGCTGGGGGATCTGTATACAGTGATTGCTGGGGGAGCTGTATATAGTGATTGCTTGGGGAGCTGTATATAGTGATTGCTGGGGGAGCTGTATATAGTGATTGCTGGGGGAGCTGTATATAGTGATTGCTGGGGAGCTGTATATAGTGATTGCTGGGGAAGCTGTATATATAGTGATTGCTGGGGAGCTGTATATAGTGATTGCTGGGGGAGCTGTATATAGTGATTACTGGGGGAGCTGTATATAGTGATTGCTGGGGGAGCTGTATATAGTGATTGCTGGGGGAGCTGTATATAGTGATTTCTGGGGGAGCTGTATACAGTGATTGCTGGGGGAGCTGTATATAGTGATTGCTGGGGGAGCTGTATATAGTGATTGCTGGGGGAGCTATAAATAGTGATTGCTGGGGGAGCTGTATATAGTGATTGCTGGGGGCTGTATATAGTGATTGCTGGGGGGCTGTATATAGTGATTGCTGGGGAGCTGTATATAGTGATTGCTGGGGAAGCTGTATATATAGTGATGGCTGGGGAGCTGTATATAGTGATTGCTGGGGCAGCTGTATATAGTGATTGCTGGGGGAGCTGTATATAGTGATTGCTGGGGGAGCTGTATATAGTGATTACTGGGGGAGCTGTATATAGTGATTGCTGGGGGAGCTGTATATAGTGATTGCTGGGGAGCTGTATATAGTGATTGCTGGGGGAGCTGTATATAGTGATTGCTGGTGGAGCTGTATATAGTGATTGCTGGGGAGCTGTATATAGTGATTGCTGGGGGAGCTGTATATAGTGATTGCTGGGGGAGCTGTATATAGTGATTGCTGGTGGAGCTGTATATAGTGATTGCTGGGGGAGCTGTATATAGTGATTGCTGGGGAGCTGTATATAGTGATTGCTGGGGGAGCTGTATACAGTGATTGCTGGGGGAGCTGTATATAGAGATTACTGGGAGAGCTTTATATAGTGATTGCTGGGGGAGCTGTATACAGTGATTGCTGGGGGAGCTGTATATAGTGATTTCTGGGGGAGCTGTATACAGTGATTGCTGGGGGAGCTGTATATAGTGATTGCTGGGGGAGCTGTATATAGTGATTGCTGGGGGAGCTGTATATAGTGATTGCTGGGGAGCTGTATATAGTGATTGCTGGGGAGCTGTATATAGTGATTGCTGGGAGAGTTGTATATAGTGATTGCTGGGGGAGCTGTATATAGTGAGTGCTGGGGGGCTGTATATAGTGATTGCTGGGGGGCTGTATATAGTGATTGCTGGGGGAGCTGTATATAGTGATTGCTGGGGGAGCTGTTTATAGTGATTGCTGGGGAGCTGTATATATTGAGTGCTGGAGGAGCTGTATATAGTGATTGCTGGGGGAGCTGTATATAGTGATTGCTGGGGGAGCTGTATATAGTGATTGCTGGGGGAGCTGTATACAGTGATTGCTAGGGGCTGTATATAGTGATTGCTGGAGGAGCTGTATATAGTGATTGCTGGGAGCTGTATATAGTGATTGCTGGGGGAGCTGTATACAGTGATTGCTAGGGGCTGTATATAGTGATTGCTGGAGGAGCTGTAAATAGTGATTACTGGGGGAGCTGTATATAGTGATTGCTGGGGGCTGTATATAGTGTTTGCTGGGGGAGCGGTATATAGTGATTGCTGGGGAGCTGTATATAGTGATTGCTGGGGGAGCTGTATATAGTGATTGCTGGGGGAGCTGTATATAGTGATTGCTAGGGGAGCTGTATATAGTGATTGCTGGGCAGCTGTATATAGTGATTGCTGGGGGAGCTGTATATAGTGAATGCTGGGGGAGCTGTATATAGTGATTACTGGGGGAGCTGTATATAGTGATTGCTGGGGGAGCTGTATATAGTGATTGCTGGGGAGCTGTATATAGTGATTGCTGGTGGAGCTGTATATAGTGAGTGCTGGGGGGCTGTATATAGTGATTGCTGGGGGGCTGTATATAGTGATTGCTGGGGGAGCTGTATATAGTGATTGCTGGGGGAGCTGTATATAGTGATTGCTGGGGGAGCTGTATATAGTGATTGCTGGGGGAGCTGTATATAGTGGTTGCTGGGGGAGCTGTATATAGTGATTGCTAGGGGAGCTGTATATAGTGATTACTGTTGGAGATGTATATAGTGATTGCTGGGGGAGCTGTATATAGTGATTGCTGGGGGAGCTGTATACAGTGATTACTGGTGGAGCTGTATATAGTGATTGCTGGAGGAGCTGTATATAGTGATTGCTGGGGGAGCTGTATATAGTGATTGCTGGGGAGCTGTATATAGTGATAGCTGGGGGAGCTGTATATAGTGATAGCTGGGGGAGCTGTATATAGTGATTGCTGGGGGAGCTATATATAGTGATTGCTGGGGGAGCTGTATATAGTGATTGCTGGAGGAGCTGTATATAGTGATTACTGGGGGAGCTAGTATATAGTGATTGCTGGGGGCTGTATATAGTGATTGCTGGGGGAGCGGTATATAGTGATTGCTGGGGAGCGGTATATAGTGATTGCTGGGGGAGCTGTATATAGTGATTGCTAGGGGAGCTGTATATAGTGATTGCTGGGGCAGCTGTATATAGTGATTGCTGGGGGAGCTGTATATAGTGATTGCTGGGGGAGCTGTATATAGTGATTGCTGGGGGGGCTGTATATAGTGATTGCTGGGGAGCTGTATATAGAGATTACTGGGGGGCTGTATATAGTGATTGCTGGGGGAGCTGTATATAGTGATTGCTGGGGGAGCTGTATATAGTGATTGCTGGGGAGCTGTATATAGTAGTTGCTGGGGGAGCTGTATATAGTGATTGCTGAAGGAGCTGTATATAGTGATTGCTGGGGGAGCTGTATATAGTGATTGCTGGAGGAGCTGTATATAGTGATTGCTGGGGGAGATGTATATAGTGATTGCTGGGGGATCTGTATATAGTGATTGCTGGGGGAGCTGTATATAGTGATTGCTGGGGGAGCTGTATATAGTGATTGCTGGGGGAGCTGTATATAGAGATTGCTGGGGGGCTGTATATAGTGATTGCTGGGAGCTGTATATAGTGATTACTGGGGGAGCTGTATATAGTGATTACTGGGGGGCTGTATATAGTGATTGCTGGGAGCTGTATATAGTGATTACTGGGGGAGCTGTATATAGTGGTTGCTGGGGGAGCTGTATATAGTGATTGCTGGGGGAGCTGTATATAGTGATTGCTGGGAGAGCTTTATATAGTGATTGCTGGGGGAGCTGTATACAGTGATTGCTGGGGAGCTGTATATAGTGATTGCTGGAGGAGCTGTATATAGTGATTACTGGGGGAGCTGTATATAGTGATTGCTGGGGGCTGTATATAGTGATTGCTGGGGGAGCTGTATATAGTGGTTGCTGGAGGAGCTGTATATAGTGATTGCTGGGGGAGCTGTATATAGTGATTGCTGGGGGCTGTATATATAGTGATTGCTGGGGGAGCTGTATATAGTGATTACTGGGGGGCTGTATATAGTGATTACTGGGGAGCTGTATATAGTGATTGCTGGGGAGCTGTATATAGTGATTGCTGGGGGAGCTGTATACAGTGGTTGCTGGGGGAGCTGTATATAGTGATTGCTGGGGGAGCTGTATATAGTGATTGCTGGGGAGCTGTATATAGTGATTGCTGGGGGAGCTGTATATAGTGATTGCTGGGGGAGCTGTATATAGTGATTGCTGGGGAGCTGTATATAGTGATTGCTGGGGGAGCTGTATATAGTGATTGCTGGGGGAGCTGTATATAGTGATTGCTGGGGGAGCTGTATATAGTGATTGCTGGGGGAGTTGTATATAGTGATTGCTGGGGGAGCTGTATATATAGTGATTGCTGGGGGAGCTGTATACAGTGATTGCTGGGGGAGCTGTATATAGTGATTGCTGGGGGAGCTGTATATAGTGATTGCTGGGGGAGCTGTATATAGTGATTGCTAGGGGAGCTGTATATAGTGATTGCTGGGGGAACTGTATATAGTGATTGCTGGGGGAGCTGTATATAGTGATTGCTGGGGAGCTGTATATAGTGATTGCTGGGGGAGCTGTATATAGTGATTGCTGGGGGAGCTGTATATAGTGGTTGCTGGGGGAGCTGTATATAGTGAGTGCTGGAGGAGCTGTATATAGTGATTGCTGGGGGAGCTGTATATAGTGATTGCTGGGGGAGCTGTATATAGTGATTGCTGGGGGAGCTGTATATAGTGATTGCTAGGGGCTGTATATAGTGATTGCTGGGGGAGCGGTATATAGTGATTGCTGGGAGCTGTATATAGTGATTGCTGGGGGAGCTGTATATAGTGATTACTGGGGGAGCTGTATATAGTGATTGCTGGGGGCTGTATATAGTGATTGCTGGGGGAGCGGTATATAGTGATTGCTGGGGAGCTGTATATAGTGATTGCTGGGGGAGCTGTATATAGTGATTGCTAGGGGAGCTGTATATAGTGATTGCTAGGGGAGCTGTATATAGTGATTGCTGGGGCAGCTGTATATAGTGATTGCTGGGGGAGCTGTATATAGTGATTGCTGGGGGAGCTGTATATAGTGATTGCTGGAGGAGCTGTATATAGTGATTGCTGGGGGAGCTGTATATAGTGATTGCGGGGGGAGCTGTATATAATGATTGCTGGGGGAGCTGTATATAGTGATTGCTGGGGGAGCTGTATATAGTGATTGCTGGGGGAGCTGTATACAGTGATTGCTGGGGGAGCTGTATATAGTAATTGCTGGGGGAGCTGTATATAGTGATTGCTGGGGGAACTGTATATAGTGATTGCTGGGGGAGCTGTATATAGTGATTGCTGGGGAGCTGTATATAGTGATTGCTGGGGGAGGTGTATATAGTGATTGCTGGGGGAGCTGTATATAGTGATTACTGGGGGAGCTGTATATAGTGATTGCTGGGGGAGCTGTATATAGTGATTGCTGGGGGAGCTGTATATAGTGATTGCTGGGGGAGCTGTATATAGTGATTGCTGGGGGAGCTGTATACAGTGATTGCTGGGGGAGCTGTATATAGTGATTGCTGGGAGGATGTATTAAGTGATTGCTGGGGGAGCTGTATATAGTGATTGCTGGGGGAGCTGTATATAGTGATTGCTGGGGGAGCTGTATATAGAGATTGCTGGGGGGAGCTGTATATAGTGATTGCTGGGAGCTGTATATAGTGATTGCTGGGAGAGCTTTATATAGTGATTGCTGGGGGAGCTGTATATAGTGATTGCTGGGGGAGCTGTATACAGTGATTGCTGGGGAGCTGTATATAGTGATTGCTGGAGGAGCTGTATATAGTGATTACTGGGGGAGCTGTATATAGTGATTGCTGGGGGAGATGTATATAGTAATCGCTGGGGAGCTGTATATAGTGATTGCTGGGGGCTGTATATAGGGATTGCTGGGGGAGCTGTAAATAGTGATTGCTGGGGGAGCTGTATATAGTGATTGCTAGGGGAGCTGTATATAGTGATTGCTGGGGGAACTGTATATAGTGATTGCTGGGGGAGCTGTATATAGTGATTGCTGGGGAGCTGTATATAGTGATTGCTGGGGGAGCTGTATATAGTGATTGCTGGGGGAGCTGTATATAGTGGTTGCTGGGGGAGCTGTATATAGTGAGTGCTGGAGGAGCTGTATATAGTGATTGCTGGGGGAGCTGTATATAGTGATTGCTGGGGGAGCTGTATATAGTGATTGCTGGGGGAGCTGTATATAGTGATTGCTGGGGGAGCTGTATATAGTGATTGCTGGGGGAGCTGTATATAGTGATTGCTGGGGGAGCTGTATATAGTGGTTGCTGGGGGAGCTGTATATAGTGAGTGCTGGAGGAGCTGTATATAGTGATTGCTGGGGGAGCTGTATATAGTGATTGCTGGGAGAGCTGTATATAGTGATTGCTGGGGGAGCTGTATACAGTGATTGCTAGGGGCTGTATATAGTGATTGCTGGAGGAGCTGTATATAGTGATTGCTGGGGGAGCTGTATATAGTGATTGCTGGGGGAGCTGTATACAGTGATTGCTAGGGACTGTATATAGTGATTGCTGGAGGAGCTGTATACAGTGATTGCTGGGGGAGCTGTATATAGAGATTACTGGGAGAGCTTTATATAGTGATTGCTGGGGGAGCTGTATATAGTGATTGCTGGGGGGAGCTGTAAATAGTGATTGCTGGGAGAGCTTTATATAGTGATTGCTGGGGGAGCTGTATACAGTGATTGCTGGGGAGCTGTATATAGTGATTGCTGGGAGCTGTATATAGTGATTGCTGGGAGAGCTTTATATAGTGATTGCTGGGGGAGCTGTATACAGTGATTGCTGGGGAGCTGTATATAGTGATTGCTGGAGGAGCTGTATATAGTGATTACTGGGGGAGCTGTATATAGTGATTGCTGGGGGCTGTATATAGTGATTGCTGGGGGAGCTGTATATAGTGATTGCTGGAGGAGCTGTATATAGTGATTGCTGGGGGAGCTGTATATAGTGATTGCTGGGGGAGCTGTATATAGTGATTGCTGGGGGCTGTATATATAGTGATTGCTGGGGGAGCTTTATATAGTGATTACTGGGGGGCTGTATATAGTGATTGCTGGGGAGCTGTATATAGTGATTGCTGGGGAGCTGTATATAGTGATTGCTGGGGGAGCTGTATATAGTGATTGCTGGGGGAGCTGTATATAGTGATTGCTAGGGGAGCTGTATATAGTGATTGCTGGGGGAACTGTATATAGTGATTGCTGGGGGAGCTGTATATAGTGTTTGCTGGGGAGCTGTATATAGTGATTGCTGGGGGAGCTGTATATAGTGATTGCTGGGGGAGCTGTATATAGTGGTTGCTGGGGGAGCTGTATATAGTGAGTGCTAGAGGAGCTGTATATAGTGATTGCTGGGGGAGCTGTATATAGTGATTGCTGGGGGAGCTGTATACAGTGATTGCTAGGGGCTGTATATAGTGATTGCTGGGGGAGCGGTATATAGTGATTGCTGGGAGCTGTATATAGTGATTGCTGGGGGAGCTGTATACAGTGATTGCTAGGGGCTGTATATAGTGATTGCTGGAGGAGCTGTATATAGTGATTACTGGGGGAGCTGTATATAGTGATTGCTGGGGGCTGTATATAGTGATTGCTGGGGGAGCGGTATATAGTGATTGCTGGGGAGCTGTATATAGTGATTGCTGGGGGAGCTGTATATAGTGATTGCTAGGGGAGCTGTATATAGTGATTGCTAGGGGAGCTGTATATAGTGATTGCTGGGGCAGCTGTATATAGTGATTGCTGGGGGAGCTGTATATAGTGATTGCTGGGGGAGCTGTATACAGTGATTGCTGGGGGAGCTGTATATAGTGATTGCTGGGGGAGCTGTATATAGTGATTGCTAGGGGAGCTGTATATAGTGATTGCTGGGGGAACTGTATATAGTGATTGCTGGGGGAGCTGTATATAGTGATTGCTGGGGAGCTGTATATAGTGATTACTGGGGGAGCTGTATATAGTGATTGCTGGGGGAGCTGTATATAGTGATTTCTGGGGGAGCTGTATATAGTGATTGCTGGGGGAGCTGTATATAGTGATTGCTGGGGGAGCTGTATATAGTGATTACTGGGGGAGCTGTATATAGTGATTGCTGGGGGAGCTGTATATAGTGATTTCTGGGGGAGCTGTATATAGTGATTGCTGGGGGAGCTGTATATAGTGATTACTGGGGGAGCTGTATATAGTGATTGCTGGGGGAGCTGTATATAGTGATTGCTGGGGGAGCTGTATATATTGATTGCTGGGTGAGCTGTATATAGTGATTGCTGGGGGAGCTGTATATATTGATTGCTGGGTGAGCTGTATATAGTGATTGCTGGGGGAGCTGTATATAGTGATTGCTGGGGGAGCTGTATACAGTGATTGCTAGGGGCTGTATATAGTGATTGCTGGAGGAGCTGTATATAGTGATTACTGGGGGAGCTGTATATAGTGATTGCTGGGGGCTGTATATAGTGATTGCTGGGGGAGCGGTATATAGTGATTGCTGGGGAGCTGTATATAGTGATTGCTGGGGGAGCTGTATATAGTGATTGCTGGGGGAGCTGTATATAGTGATTGCTAGGGGAGCTGTATATAGTGCTTGCTGGGGCAGCTGTATATAGTGATTGCTGGGGGAGCTGTATATAGTGATTGCTGGGGGAGCTGTATATAGTAGTTGCTGGGGGAGCTGTATATAGTGATTGCTGGGGGAGCTGTATATAGTGATTGCTGGGGGAGCTGTATATAGTGATTGCTGGGGGGCTGTATATAGTGATTGCTGGGGGAGTTGTATATAGTGATTGCTGGGGGAGCTGTATATAGTGATTGCTGGGGGAGCTGTATATAGTGATTGCTGGGGGAGCTGTATATAGTGATTGCTGGGGGAACTGTATATAGTGATTGCTGGGGGAGCTGTATATAGTGATTGCTGGGGAGCTGTATATAGTGATTGCTGGGGGAGCTGTATATAGTGATTGCTGGGGGAGCTGTATATAGTGATTACTGGGGGAGCTGTATATAGTGATTGCTGGGGGAGCTGTATATAGTGATTGCTGGGGGAGCTGTATACAGTGATTGCTGGGGGAGCTGTATATAGTGATTGCTGGGAGCTGTATATAGTGATTGCTGGGAGAGCTTTATATAGTGATTGCTGGGGGAGCTGTATACAGTGATTGCTGGGGAGCTGTATATAGTGATTGCTGGGGGAGCTGTATATAGTGATTGCTGGGGGAGCTGTATATAGTGATTACTGGGGGAGCTGCATATAGTGATTACTGGGGGAGCTGTATATAGTGATTGCTGGAGGAGCTGTATATAGTGATTACTGGGGGAGCTGTATATAGTGATTGCTGGGGGAGCTGTATATAGTGATTGCTGGGGGCTGTATATAGTGATTGCTGGGGGAGCTGTATATAGTGATTGCTGGGGGAGCTGTATATAGTGATTGCTGGGGGAGCTGTATATAGTGATTGCTGGGGGAGCTGTATATAGTGATTACTGGGGAGCTGTATACAGTGATTGCTGGGGGAGCTGTATACAGTGATTGCTGGGGGAGCTGTATATAGTAATTGCTGGGGGAGCTGTATATAGTGATTGCTGGGGGTGCTGTATATAGTGATTGCTGGGGGAGCTGTATACAGTGATTGCTGGGGGAGCTGTATATAGTGATTGCTGGGGGAGCTGTATATAGTGATTGCTGGGGGAGCTGTATACAGTGATTGCTGGGGGAGCTGTATATAGTGATTGCTGGGGGAGCTGTATATAGTGATTGCTGGGGGAGCTGTATATAGTGATTGCTGGGGGAGCTGTATATAGTGATTGCTGGGGAGCTGTATATAGTGATTGCTGGGGGAGCTGTATATAGTGATTGCTGGGGGAGCTGTATACAGTGATTGCTGGGGGAGCTGTATATAGTGATTGCTAGGGGAGCTGTATATAGTGATTGCTGGGGGAGCTGTATATAGTGATTGCTGGGGAGCTGTATATAGTGATTGCTGGGGGAGCTGTATATAGTGATTGCTGGGGGAGCTGTATATAGTGATTGCTGGGGGAGCTGTATATAGTGAATGCTGGGGAGCTGTATATAGTGATTGCTGGGGGAGCTGTATATAGTGATTGCTGGGGGAGATGTATATAGTGGTTGCTGGGGGAGCTGTATATAGTGATTGCTAGGGGAGCTGTATATAGTGATTGCTGGAGGAGCTGTATACAGTGATTGCTGGGGGAGCTGTATATAGTGATTACTGGGGGAGCTGTATATAGTGATTGCTGGGGGAGCTGTATATAGTGATTGCTGGGGGAGCTGTATATAGTGATTGCTGGGGGAGCTGTATATAGTGATTGCTGGGGGGAGCTGTATATAGTGATTGCTGGGGGAGCTGTATATAGTGATTGCTGGGGGAGCTGTATATAGTGATTGCTGGGGGAGCTGTATATAGTGATTGCTGGGGGAGCTGTATACAGTGATTGCTGGGGGGCTGTATATAGTGATTGCTGGGGGAGCTGTATATAGTGATTGCTGGGGGAGCTGTATATAGTGATTGCTGGGGGAGCTGTATACAGTGATTGCTAGGGGCTGTATATAGTGATTGCTGGGGAGCTGTATATAGTGATTGCTGGGGGAGCTGTATATAGTGATGGCTGGGGAGCTGTATATAGTGATTGCTGGGGGAGCTGTATATAGTGATTGCTGGGGGAGCTGTATATAGTGATTGCTGGGGGAGTTGTATATAGTGATTGCTGGGGGAGCTGTATACAGTGATTGCTGGGGGAGCTGTATACAGTGATTGCTGGGGGAGCTGTATATAGTGATTGCTGGGGGAGCTGTATACAGTGATTACTGGTGGAGCTGTATATAGTGATTGCTGGAGGAGCTGTATACAGTGATTGCTGGGGGAGCGGTATATAGTGATTGCTGGGGGGCTGTATATAGTGATTGCTGGGGGAGCTGTATATAGTGATTGCTGGGGGAGCTGTATATAGTGATTGCTGGGGGAGCTGTATATAGTGATTGCTGGGGGAGCTGTATATAGTGATTGCTGGGGGAGCTGTATATAGTGATTGCTGGGGAGCTGTATACAGTGATTGCTGGGGGAGCGGTATATAGTGATTGCTGGGGGGCTGTATATAGTGATTGCTGGGAGCTGTATATAGTGATTGCTGGGGGAGCTGTATATAGTGATTGCTGGGGGAGCTGTATATAGTGATTGCTGGGGGAGCTGTATATAGTGATTGCTGGGGGAGCGGTATATAGTGATTGCTGGGGGAGCTGTATATAGTGATTGCTGGAGGAGCTGTATATAGTGATTGCTGGGGAGCTGTATACAGTGATTGCTGGGGGAGCTGTATATATAGTGATTGCTGGGGAGCTGTATATAGTGATTGCTGGGGAAGCTGTATATAGTGATTGCTGGAGGAGCTGTATATAGTGATTGCTGGGGGAGCTGTATATAGTGATTGCTGGGGGAGCTGTATATAGTGATTGCTGGGGGGAGCAGTATATAGTGATTGCTGGGGGAGCTGTATATAGTGATTGCTGGGGGAGCTGTATATAATGATTGCTGGGGGAGCTGTATATAGTGATTGCTGGGGGAGCTGTATATAGTGATTGCTAGGGGAGCTGTATATAGTGATTGCTGGGGCAGCTGTATATAGTGATTGCTGGGGGAGCTGTATATAGTGATTGCTGGGGGAGCTGTATATAGTGATTGCTGGGGGAGCTGTATATAGTGATTGCTGGGGGAGCTGTATATAGTGATTGCTGGGGGAACTGTATATAGTGATTGCTGGGGGAGCTGTATATAGTGATTGCTGGGGAGCTGTATATAGTGATTGCTGGGGGAGCTGTATATAGTGATTGCTGGGGGAGCTGTATACAGTGATTGCTGGGGGAGCTGTATATAGTGATTGCTGGGAGCTGTATACAGTGATTGCTAGGGGCTGTATATAGTGATTGCTGGGGGAGCTGTATATAGTGATTGCTGGGGGAGCTGTATACAGTGATAGCTGGGGGAGCTGTATATAGTGATTGCTGGGGGAGCTGTATATAGTGATTGCTGGGGGAGCGGTATATAGTGATTGCTGGGGGAGCTGTATATAGTGATTGCTGGGGGAGCTGTATATAGTGATTGCTGGGGGAGCTGTATATAGTGATTGCTGGGGGAGCTGTATACAGTGATTGCTGGGGGAGCTGTATACAGTGATTGCTGGGGGAGCTGTATATAGTGATTGCTGGGAGCTGTATATAGTGATTGCTGGGAGAGCTTTATATAGTGATTGCTGGGGGAGCTGTATACAGTGATTGCTGGGGAGCTGTATATAGTGATTGCTGGGGGAGCTGTATATAGTGATTGCTGGTGGAGCTGTATATAGTGATTGCTGGAGGAGCTGTATATAGTGATTACTGAGGGAGCTGTATATAGTGATTGCTGGGGGCTGTATATAGTGATTGCTGGGGGAGCGGTATATAGTGATTGCTGGGGAGCTGTATATAGTGATTGCTGGGGGAGCTGTATATAGTGATTGCTGGGTGAGCTGTATATAGTGATTGCTGGGGGAGCTGTATATAGTGATTGCTGGGGGAGCTGTATACAGTGATTGCTAGGGGCTGTATATAGTGATTGCTGGAGGAGCTGTATATAGTGATTACTGGGGGAGCTGTATATAGTGATTGCTGGGGGCTGTATATAGTGATTGCTGGGGGAGCTGTATATAGTGGTTGCTGGGGGAGCTGTATATAGTGGTTGCTGGGGGAGCTGTATATAGTGATTGCTGGGGGAGCTGTATATAGTGATTGCTGGGGGAGCTGTATACAGTGATTGCTGGGGGAGCTGTATATAGTGATTGCTGGAGGAGCTGTATATAGTGATTGCTAGGGGAGCTGTATATAGTGATTGCTGGGGAGCTGTATATAGTGATTGCTGGGGGAGCTGTATATAGTGATTGCTGGGGGAGCTGTATATAGTGATTGCTAGGGGAGCTGTATATAGTGCTTGCTGGGGGAGCTGTATATAGTGATTGCTGGGGGAGCTGTATATAGTGATTGCTGGGGGAGCTGTATATAGTGATTGCTGGGGGAGCTGTATATAGTGATTGCTGGGGGAGCTGTATATAGTAGTTGCTGGGGGAGCTCTATATAGTGATTGCTGGGGGAGCTGTATATAGTGATTGCTGGGGGAGCTGTATATAGTGATTGCTGGGGGGCTGTATATAGTGATTGCTGGGGGAGTTGTATATAGTGATTGCTGGGGGAGCTGTATATAGTGATTGCTGGGGGAGCTGTATATAGTGATTGCTGGGGGAGCTGTATATAGTGATTGCTGGGGGAACTGTATATAGTGATTGCTGGGGGAGCTGTATATAGTGATTGCTGGGGAGCTGTATATAGTGATTGCTGGGGGAGCTGTATATAGTGATTGCTGGGGGAGCTGTATATAGTGATTACTGGGGGAGCTGTATATAGTGATTGCTGGGGGAGCTGTATATAGTGATTGCTGGGGGAGCTGTATATAGTGATTGCTGGGGGAGCTGTATATAGTGATTGCTGGGGGAGCTGTATACAGTGATTGCTGGGGGAGCTGTATATAGTGATTGCTGGGAGCTGTATATAGTGATTGCTGGGAGAGCTTTATATAGTGATTGCTGGGGGAGCTGTATACAGTGATTGCTGGGGAGCTGTATATAGTGATTGCTGGGGGAGCTGTATATAGTGATTGCTGGGGGAGCTGTATATAGTGATTACTGGGGGAGCTGTATATAGTGATTACTGGGGGAGCTGTATATATGGATTGCTGGAGGAGCTGTATATAGTGATTACTGGGGGAGCTGTATATAGTGATTGCTGGGGGAGCTGTATATAGTGATTGCTGGGGGAGCTGTATACAGTGATTGCTGGGGGAGCTGTATATAGTGATTGCTGGGGGAGCTGTATATAGTGATTGCTGGGGGAGCGGTATATAGTGATTGCTGGGGGAGCTGTATATAGTGATTGCTGGGGGAGCTGTATATAGTGATTGCTGGGGGAGCTGTATATAGTGATTGCTGGGGGAGCTGTATACAGTGATTGCTGGGGGAGCTGTATACAGTGATTGCTGGGGGAGCTGTATATAGTGATTGCTGGGAGCTGTATATAGTGATTGCTGGGAGAGCTTTATATAGTGATTGCTGGGGGAGCTGTATACAGTGATTGCTGGGGAGCTGTATATAGTGATTGCTGGAGGAGCTGTATATAGTGATTACTGAGGGAGCTGTATATAGTGATTGCTGGGGGCTGTATATAGTGATTGCTGGGGGAGCGGTATATAGTGATTGCTGGGGAGCTGTATATAGTGATTGCTGGGGGAGCTGTATATAGTGATTGCTGGGGGAGCTGTATATAGTGATTGCTGGGGGAGCTGTATACAGTGATTGCTAGGGGCTGTATATAGTGATTGCTGGAGGAGCTGTATATAGTGATTACTGGGGGAGCTGTATATAGTGATTGCTGGGGGCTGTATATAGTGATTGCTGGGGGAGCGGTATATAGTGATTGCTGGGGGAGCTGTATATAGTGATTGCTGGGGGAGCTGTATATAGTGATTGCTGGGGGAGCTGTATATAGTGATTGCTGGGGGAACTGTATATAGTGATTGCAGGGGGAGCTGTATATAGTGATTGCTGGGGAGCTGTATATAGTGATTGCTGGGGGAGCTGTATATAGTGATTGCTGGGGGAGCTGTATATAGTGATTACTGGGGGAGCTGTATATAGTGATTGCTGGGGGAGCTGTATATAGTGATTGCTGGGGGAGCTGTATATAGTGATTGCTGGGGGAGCTGTATATAGTGATTACTGGGGGAGCTGTATATAGTGATTACTGGGGGAGCTGTATATAGTGATTGCTGGAGGAGCTGTATATAGTGATTACTGGGGACTGTATATAGTGATTGCTGGGGAGCTGTATACAGTGATTGCTGGGGGAGCTGTATATAGTGATTGCTGGGAGCTGTATATAGTGATTGCTGGGAGAGCTTTATATAGTGATTGCTGGGGGAGCTGTATACAGTGATTGCTGGGGAGCTGTATATAGTGATTGCTGGGGGAGCTGTATATAGTGATTGCTGGGGGAGCTGTATATAGTGATTACTGGGGGAGCTGTATATAGTGATTACTGGGGGAGCTGTATATAGTGATTGCTGGAGGAGCTGTATATAGTGATTACTGGGGGAGCTGTATATAGTGATTGCTGGGGGAGCTGTATATAGTGATTGCTGGGGGCTGTATATAGTGATTGCTGGGGGGAGCTGTATATAGTGATTGCTGGGGCAGCTGTATATAGTGATTGCTGGGGGAGCTGTATATAGTGATTAATGGGGAGCTGTATACAGTGATTGCTGGGGGAGCTGTATACAGTTATTGCTGGGGAAGCTGTATATAGTAATTGCTGGGGGAGCTGTATATAGTGATTGCTGGGGGTGCTGTATATAGTGATTGCTGGGGGAGCTGTATATAGTGATTGCTGGGGGAGCTGTATATAGTGTTTGCTGGTGGAGCTGTATATAGTGATTGCTGGGGGAGCTGTATATAGTGATTGCTGGGGGAGCTGTATATAGTGATTGCTGGGGGCTGTATATAGTGATTGCTGGGGGAGCTGTATATAGTGATTGCTGGGGGAGCTGTATATAGTGATTGCTGGGGGAGCTGTATATAGTGATTGCTGGGGGAGCTGTATATAGTGATTGCTGGGGAGCTGTATATAGTGATTGCTGGGGGAGCTGTATATAGTGATTGCTGGGGGAGCTGTATACAGTGATTGCTGGGGGAGCTGTATATAGTGGTTGCTGGGGGAGCTGTATATAGTGATTGCTGGGGGAGCTGTATATAGTGATTGCTGGAGGAGCTGTATATAGTGGTTGCTGGGGGAGCTGTATATAGTGATTGCTGGGGGAGCTGTATATAGTGATTGCTGGGGGAGCTGTATATAGTGATTGCTGGGGGAGCTGTATATAGTGATTGCTGGGGGAGCTGTATATAGTGATTGCTGGGGGAGCTGTATATAGTGATTGCTGGGGAGCTGTATATAGTGATTGCTGGTGGAGCTGTATATAGTGATTGCTGGGGAGCTGTATATAGTGATTGCTGGGGAGCTGTATATAGTGGATGCTGGGGGAGCTGTATATAGTGATTGCTGGGGGAGCTGTATATAGTAATTGCTGGGGGAGCTGTATATAGTGATTGCTGGGGGAGCTGTATATAGTGATTGCTGGGGGAGCTGTATACAGTGATTGCTAGGGGAGCTGTATATAGTGATTACTGGGGGAGATGTATATAGTGATTGCTGGGGGAGCTGTATATAGTGAATGCTGGGGAGCTGTATATAGTGATTGCTGGGGGAGCTGTATATAGTGATTGCTGGGGGAGCTGTATATAGTGGTTGCTGGGGGAGCTGTATATAGTGATTGCTAGGGGAGCTGTATATAGTGATTGCTGGAGGAGCTGTATACAGTGATTGCTGGGGGAGCTGTATATAGTGATTACTGGGGGAGCTGTATATAGTGATTGCTGGGGGAGCTGTATAGAGTGATTGCTGGGGGAGCTGTATATAGTGATTGCTGGGGGAGCTGTATAAAGTGATTGCTGGGGGGAGCTGTATATAGTGATTGCTGGGGGAGCTGTATATAGTGATTGCTGGGGGAGCTGTATATAGTGATTGCTGGGGGAGCTGTATATAGTGATTGCTGGGGGAGCTGTATATAGTGATTGCTGGGGGAGCTGTATATAGTGATTGCTGGGGGAGCTGTATATAGTGATTGCTGGAGGAGCTGTATATAGTGATTGCTGGGGAGCTGTATACAGTGATTGCTGGGGGAGCTGTATATATAGTGATTGCTGGGGAGCTGTATATAGTGATTGCTGGGGAAGCTGTATATAGTGATTGCTGGAGGAGCTGTATATAGTGATTGCTGGGGGAGCTGTATATAGTGATTGCTGGGGGAGCTGTATATAGTGATTGCTGGGGGGAGCAGTATATAGTGATTGCTGGGGGAGCTGTATATAGTGATTGCTGGGGAGCTGTATATAGTGATTGCTGGGGGAGCTGTATATAGTGATTGCTGGGGGAGCTGTATATAGTGTTGCTGGGGGAGCTGTATATAGTGATTGCTGGGGGAGCTGTATATAGTGATTGCTGGGGGAGCTGTATACAGTGATTGCTGGGGAGCTGTATATAGTGATTGCTGGGGGAGCTGTATATAGTGATTGCTGGGAAAGCTGTATATAGTGATTGCTGGGGGAGCTGTATATAGTGATTGCTGGGGGAGCTGTATATAGTGATTGCTGGGGGAGCTGTATATAGTGATTGCTGGGGGGAGCAGTATATAGTGATTGCTGGGGGAGCTGTATATAGTGATTGCTGGGGAGCTGTATATAGTGATTGCTGGGGGAGCTGTATATAGTGATTGCTGGGAAAGCTGTATATAGTGATTGCTGGGGGAGCTGTATATAGTGATTGCTGGGGGAGCGGTATATAGTGATTGCTGGGGAAGCTGTATATAGTGATTGCTGGGGGAGCTGTATATAGTGATTGCTGGGGGAGCTGTATATAGTGATTGCTGGGGGGAGCTGTATATAGTGATTGCTGGGGGAGCTGTATATAGTGATTGCTGGGGGAGCTGTATATAGTGATTGCTGGGGGAGCTGTATATAGTGATTGCTGGGGGAGCTGTATATAGTGATTGCTGGGGGAGCTGTATATAGTGGTTGCTGGGGGAGCTGTATATAGTGATTGCTGGGGGGAGCTGTATATAGTGATTGCTGGGGGAGCTGTATATAGTGATTGCTGGGGGAGCTGTATATAGTGATTGCTGGGGGAGCTGTATATAGTGATTGCTGGGGGAGCTGTATATAGTGATTGCTGGGGGAGCTGTATATAGTGGTTGCTGGGGGAGCTGTATATAGTGATTGCTGGGAGCTGTATATAGTGATTGCTGGGGGAGCTGTATATAGTGATTACTGGGGGAGCTGTATATAGTGATTGCTGGGGGAGCTGTATACAGTGATTGCTAGGGGCTGTATATAGTGATTGCTGGAGGAGCTGTATATAGTGATTACTGGGGGAGCTGTATATAGTGATTGCTGGGGGCTGTGTATAGTGATTGCTGGGGGAGCGGTATATAGTGATTGCTGGGGAGCTGTATATAGTGATTGCTGGGGGAGCTGTATATAGTGATTGCTGGGGGAGCTGTATATAGTGATTGCTAGGGGAGCTGTATATAGTGCTTGCTGGGGGAGCTGTATATAGTGATTGCTGGGGGAGCTGTATATAGTGATTGCTGGGGGAGCTGTATATAGTGATTGCTGGGGGAGCTGTATATAGTGATTGCTGGGGGAGCTGTATATAGTAGTTGCTGGGGGAGCTGTATATAGTGATTGCTGGGGGAGCTGTATATAGTGATTGCTGGGGGGCTGTATATAGTGATTGCTGGGGGAGTTGTATATAGTGATTGCTGGGGGAGTTGTATATAGTGATTGCTGGGGGAGCTGTATATAGTGATTGCTGGGGGAGCTGTATATAGTGATTGCTGGGGGAGCTGTATATAGTGATTGCTGGGGGAACTGTATATAGTGATTGCTGGGGGAGCTGTATATAGTGATTGCTGGGGAGCTGTATATAGTGATTGCTGGGGGAGCTGTATATAGTGATTGCTGGGGGAGCTGTATATAGTGATTACTGGGGGAGCTGTATATAGTGATTGCTGGGGGAGCTGTATATAGTGATTGCTGGGGGAGCTGTATATAGTGATTGCTGGGGGAGCTGTATATAGTGATTGCTGGGGGAGCTGTATACAGTGATTGCTGGGGGAGCTGTATATAGTGATTGCTGGGAGCTGTATATAGTGATTGCTGGGAGAGCTTTATATAGTGATTGCTGGGGGAGCTGTATACAGTGATTGCTGGGGAGCTGTATATAGTGATTGCTGGGGGAGCTGTATATAGTGGTTGCTGGGGGAGCTGTATATAGTGATTGCTAGGGGAGCTGTATATAGTGATTGCTGGAGGAGCTGTATACAGTGATTGCTGGGGGAGCTGTATATAGTGATTACTGGGGGAGCTGTATATAGTGATTGCTGGGGGAGCTGTATAGAGTGATTGCTGGGGGAGCTGTATATAGTGATTGCTGGGGGAGCTGTATAAAGTGATTGCTGGGGGGAGCTGTATATAGTGATTGCTGGGGGAGCTGTATATAGTGATTGCTGGGGGAGCTGTATATAGTGATTGCTGGGGGAGCTGTATATAGTGATTGCTGGGGGAGCTGTATACAGTGATTGCTGGGGGGCTGTATATAGTGATTGCTGGGGGAGCTGTATATAGTGATTGCTGGGGGAGCTGTATATAGTGATTGCTGGGGGAGCTGTATACAGTGATTGCTAGGGGCTGTATATAGTGATTGCTGGGGAGCTGTATATAGTGATTGCTGGGGGAGCTGTATATAGTGATTGCTGGGGGAGCTGTATATAGTGATTGCTGGGGGAGCTGTATACAGTGATTACTGGTGGAGCTGTATATAGTGATTGCTGGAGGAGCTGTATACAGTGATTGCTGGGGGAGCGGTATATAGTGATTGCTGGGGGGCTGTATATAGTGATTGCTGGGGGAGCTGTATATAGTGATTGCTGGGGGAGCTGTATATAGTGATTGCTGGGGGAGCTGTATATAGTGATTGCTGGGGGAGCTGTATATAGTGATTGCTGGGGGAGCTGTATATAGTGATTGCTGGGGGAGCTGTATATAGTGATTGCTGGGGAGCTGTATACAGTGATTGCTGGGGGAGCGGTATATAGTGATTGCTGGGGGGCTGTATATAGTGATTGCTGGGAGCTGTATATAGTGATTGCTGGGGGAGCTGTATATAGTGATTGCTGGGGGAGCTGTATACAGTGATTACTGGTGGAGCTGTATATAGTGATTGCTGGAGGAGCTGTATACAGTGATTGCTGGGGGAGCGGTATATAGTGATTGCTGGGGGGCTGTATATAGTGATTGCTGGGGGAGCTGTATATAGTGATTGCTGGGGGAGCTGTATATAGTGATTGCTGGGGGAGCTGTATATAGTGATTGCTGGGGGAGCTGTATATAGTGATTGCTGGGGGAGCTGTATATAGTGATTGCTGGGGGAGCTGTATATAGTGATTGCTGGAGGAGCTGTATATAGTGATTGCTGGGGAGCTGTATACAGTGATTGCTGGGGGAGCTGTATATATAGTGATTGCTGGGGAGCTGTATATAGTGATTGCTGGGGAAGCTGTATATAGTGATTGCTGGAGGAGCTGTATATAGTGATTGCTGGGGGAGCTGTATATAGTGATTGCTGGGGGAGCTGTATATAGTGATTGCTGGGGGGAGCAGTATATAGTGATTGCTGGGGGAGCTGTATATAGTGATTGCTGGGGAGCTGTATATAGTGATTGCTGGGGGAGCTGTATATAGTGATTGCTGGGGGAGCTGTATATAGTGTTGCTGGGGGAGCTGTATATAGTGATTGCTGGAGGAGCTGTATATAGTGATTGCTGGGGGAGCTGTATACAGTGATTGCTGGGGAGCTGTATATAGTGATTGCTGGGGGAGCTGTATATAGTGATTGCTGGGAAAGCTGTATATAGTGATTGCTGGGGGAGCTGTATATAGTGATTGCTGGGGGAGCTGTATATAGTGATTGCTGGGGGAGCTGTATATAGTGATTGCTGGGGGGAGCAGTATATAGTGATTGCTGGGGGAGCTGTATATAGTGATTGCTGGGGAGCTGTATATAGTGATTGCTGGGGGAGCTGTATATAGTGATTGCTGGGAAAGCTGTATATAGTGATTGCTGGGGGAGCTGTATATAGTGATTGCTGGGGGAGCGGTATATAGTGATTGCTGGGGGAGCTGTATATAGTGATGGCTGGGGGAGCTGTATATAGTGATTGCTGGGGGAGCTGTATATAGTGATTGCTGGGGGGAGCTGTATATAGTGATTGCTGGGGGAGCTGTATATAGTGATTGCTGGGGGAGCTGTATATAGTGATTGCTGGGGGAGCTGTATATAGTGATTGCTGGGGGAGCTGTATATAGTGATTGCTGGGGGAGCTGTATATAGTGGTTGCTGGGGGAGCTGTATATAGTGATTGCTGGGGGGAGCTGTATATAGTGATTGCTGGGGGAGCTGTATATAGTGATTGCTGGGGGAGCTGTATATAGTGATTGCTGGGGGAGCTGTATATAGTGATTGCTGGGGGAGCTGTATATAGTGATTGCTGGGGGAGCTGTATATAGTGGTTGCTGGGGGAGCTGTATATAGTGATTGCTGGGAGCTGTATATAGTGATTGCTGGGGAAGCTGTATATAGTGATTACTGGGGGAGCTGTATATAGTGATTGCTGGGGGAGCTGTATACAGTGATTGCTAGGGGCTGTATATAGTGATTGCTGGAGGAGCTGTATATAGTGATGACTGGGGGAGCTGTATATAGTGATTGCTGGGGGCTGTATATAGTGATTGCTGGGGGAGCGGTATATAGTGATTGCTGGGGAGCTGTATATAGTGATTGCTGGGGGAGCTGTATATAGTGATTGCTGGGGGAGCTGTATATAGTGATTGCTAGGGGAGCTGTATATAGTGCTTGCTGGGGGAGCTGTATATAGTGATTGCTGGGGGAGCTGTATATAGTGATTGCTGGGGGAGCTGTATATAGTGATTGCTGGGGGAGCTGTATATAGTGATTGCTGGGGGAGCTGTATATAGTAGTTGCTGGGGGAGCTGTATATAGTGATTGCTGGGGGAGCTGTATATAGTGATTGCTGGGGGGCTGTATATAGTGATTGCTGGGGGAGTTGTATATAGTGATTGCTGGGGGAGTTGTATATAGTGATTGCTGGGGGAGCTGTATATAGTGATTGCTGGGGGAGCTGTATATAGTGATTACTGGGGAGCTGTATACAGTGATTGCTGGGGGAGCTGTATACAGTGATTGCTGGGGAAGCTGTATATAGTAATTGCTGGGGGAGCTGTATATAGTGATTGCTGGGGGTGCTGTATATAGTGATTGCTGGGGGAGCTGTATATAGTGATTGCTGGGGGAGCTGTATATAGTGTTTGCTGGTGGAGCTGTATATAGTGATTGCTGGGGGAGCTGTATATAGTGATTGCTGGGAGCTGTATATAGTAATTGCTGGGGGAGCTGTATATAGTGATTGCTGGGGAGCTGTATATAGTGATTGCTGGGGGAGCTGTATATAGTGATTGCTGGGGGAGCTGTATATAGTGATTACTGGGGGAGCTGTATATAGTGATTGCTGGGGGAGCTGTATATAGTGATTGCTGGGGGAGCTGTATATAGTGATTGCTGGGGGAGCTGTATATAGTGATTGCTGGGGGAGCTGTATACAGTGATTGCTGGGGGAGCTGTATATAGTGATTGCTGGGAGCTGTATATAGTGATTGCTGGGAGAGCTTTATATAGTGATTGCTGGGGGAGCTGTATACAGTGATTGCTGGGGAGCTGTATATAGTGATTGCTGGGGGAGCTGTATATAGTGATTGCTGGGGGAGCTGTATATAGTGATTACTGGGGGAGCTGTATATAGTGATTACTGGGGGAGCTGTATATAGTGATTGCTGGGGGAGCTGTATATAGTGATTGCTGGGGGAGCTGTATATAGTGATTGCTGGGGGAGCTGTATATAGTGATTGCTGGGGGAGCTGTATATATAGTGATTGCTGGGGGAGCTGTATATAGTGGTTGCTGGGGAGCTGTATATAGTGATTGCTGGAGGAGCTGTATATAGTGATTACTGGGGGAGCTGTATATAGTGATTGCTGGGGGAGCTGTATATAGTGATTGCTGGGGGCTGTATATAGTGATTGCTGGGGGAGCTGTATATAGTGATTGCTGGGGGAGCTGTATACAGTGATTGCTAGGGGAGCTGTATATAGTGATTACTGGGGGAGATGTATATAGTGATTGCTGGGGGAGCTGTATATAGTGAATGCTGGGGAGCTGTATATAGTGATTGCTGGGGGAGCTGTATATAGTGATTGCTGGGGGAGCTGTATATAGTGGTTGCTGGGGGAGCTGTATATAGTGATTGCTAGGGGAGCTGTATATAGTGATTGCTGGAGGAGCTGTATACAGTGATTGCTGGGGGAGCTGTATATAGTGATTACTGGGGGAGCTGTATATAGTGATTGCTGGGGGAGCTGTATAGAGTGATTGCTGGGGGAGCTGTATATAGTGATTGCTGGGGGAGCTGTATAAAGTGATTGCTGGGGGGAGCTGTATATAGTGATTGCTGGGGGAGCTGTATATAGTGATTGCTGGGGGAGCTGTATATAGTGATTGCTGGGGGAGCTGTATATAGTGATTGCTGGGGGAGCTGTATACAGTGATTGCTGGGGGGCTGTATATAGTGATTGCTGGGGGAGCTGTATATAGTGATTGCTGGGGGAGCTGTATATAGTGATTGCTGGGGGAGCTGTATACAGTGATTGCTAGGGGCTGTATATAGTGATTGCTGGGGAGCTGTATATAGTGATTGCTGGGGGAGCTGTATATAGTGATTGCTGGGGGAGCTGTATATAGTGATTGCTGGGGGAGCTGTATACAGTGATTACTGGTGGAGCTGTATATAGTGATTGCTGGAGGAGCTGTATACAGTGATTGCTGGGGGAGCGGTATATAGTGATTGCTGGGGGGCTGTATATAGTGATTGCTGGGGGAGCTGTATATAGTGATTGCTGGGGGAGCTGTATATAGTGATTGCTGGGGGAGCTGTATATAGTGATTGCTGGGGGAGCTGTATATAGTGATTGCTGGGGGAGCTGTATATAGTGATTGCTGGGGGAGCTGTATATAGTGATTGCTGGGGAGCTGTATACAGTGATTGCTGGGGGAGCGGTATATAGTGATTGCTGGGGGGCTGTATATAGTGATTGCTGGGAGCTGTATATAGTGATTGCTGGGGGAGCTGTATATTGTGATTGCTGGGGGAGCTGTATATAGTGATTGCTGGGGGAGCTGTATATAGTGATTGCTGGGGGAGCTGTATATAGTGATTGCTGGGGGAGCTGTATATAGTGATTGCTGGGGGAGCTGTATATAGTGATTGCTGGGGGAGCTGTATATAGTGATTGCTGGAGGAGCTGTATATAGTGATTGCTGGGGAGCTGTATACAGTGATTGCTGGGGGAGCTGTATATATAGTGATTGCTGGGGAGCTCTATATAGTGATTGCTGGGGAAGCTGTATATAGTGATTGCTGGAGGAGCTGTATATAGTGATTGCTGGGGGAGCTGTATATAGTGATTGCTGGGGGAGCTGTATATAGTGATTGCTGGGGGGAGCAGTATATAGTGATTGCTGGGGGAGCTGTATATAGTGATTGCTGGGGAGCTGTATATAGTGATTGCTGGGGGAGCTGTATATAGTGATTGCTGGGGGAGCTGTATATAGTGATTGCTGGGGGAGCTGTATATAGTGATTGCTGGGGGAGCTGTATATAGTGATTGCTGGGGGAGCTGTATACAGTGATTGCTGGGGAGCTGTATATAGTGATTGCTGGGGGAGCTGTATATAGTGATTGCTGGGAAAGCTGTATATAGTGATTGCTGGGGGAGCTGTATATAGTGATTGCTGGGGGAGCTGTATATAGTGATTGCTGGGGGAGCTGTATATAGTGATTGCTGGGGGGAGCAGTATATAGTGATTGCTGGGGGAGCTGTATATAGTGATTGCTGGGGAGCTGTATATAGTGATTGCTGGGGGAGCTGTATATAGTGATTGCTGGGAAAGCTGTATATAGTGATTGCTGGGGGAGCTGTATATAGTGATTGCTGGGGGAGCGGTATATAGTGATTGCTGGGGGAGCTGTATATAGTGATTGCTGGGGGAGCTGTATATAGTGATTGCTGGGGGAGCTGTATATAGTGATTGCTGGGGGGAGCTGTATATAGTGATTGCTGGGGGAGCTGTATATAGTGATTGCTGGGGGAGCTGTATATAGTGATTGCTGGGGGAGCTGTATATAGTGATTGCTGGGGGAGCTGTATATAGTGATTGCTGGGGGAGCTGTATATAGTGGTTGCTGGGGGAGCTGTATATAGTGATTGCTGGGGGGAGCTGTATATAGTGATTGCTGGGGGAGCTGTATATAGTGATTGCTGGGGGAGCTGTATATAGTGATTGCTGGGGGAGCTGTATATAGTGATTGCTGGGGGAGCTGTATATAGTGATTGCTGGGGGAGCTGTATATAGTGGTTGCTGGGGGAGCTGTATATAGTGATTGCTGGGAGCTGTATATAGTGATTGCTGGGGGAGCTGTATATAGTGATTACTGGGGGAGCTGTATATAGTGATTGCTGGGGGAGCTGTATACAGTGATTGCTAGGGGCTGTATATAGTGATTGCTGGAGGAGCTGTATATAGTGATTACTGGGGGAGCTGTATATAGTGATTGCTGGGGGCTGTATATAGTGATTGCTGGGGGAGCGGTATATAGTGATTGCTGGGGAGCTGTATATAGTGATTGCTGGGGGAGCTGTATATAGTGATTGCTGGGGGAGCTGTATATAGTGATTGCTAGGGGAGCTGTATATAGTGCTTGCTGGGGGAGCTGTATATAGTGATTGCTGGGGGAGCTGTATATAGTGATTGCTGGGGGAGCTGTATATAGTGATTGCTGAGGGAGCTGTATATAGTGATTGCTGGGGGAGCTGTATATAGTGATTGCTGGGGGAGCTGTATACAGTGATTGCTGGGGGAGCTGTATATAGTGATTGCTGGGAGCTGTATATAGTGATTGCTGGGAGAGCTTTATATAGTGATTGCTGGGGGAGCTGTATACAGTGATTGCTGGGGAGCTGTATATAGTGATTGCTGGGGGAGCTTTATATAGTGATTGCTGGGGGAGCTGTATATAGTGATTACTGGGGGAGCTGTATATAGTGATTACTGGGGGAGCTGTATATAGTGATTGCTGGAGGAGCTGTATATAGTGATTACTGGGGGAGCTGTATATAGTGATTGCTGGGGGAGCTGTATATAGTGATTGCTGGGGGCTGTATATAGTGATTGCTGGGGGAGCTGTATATAGTGATTGCTGGGGGAGCTGTATATAGTGATTGCTGGGGGAGCTGTATATAGTGATTACTGGGGAGCTGTATACAGTGATTGCTGGGGGAGCTGTATACAGTGATTGCTGGGGAAGCTGTATATAGTAATTGCTGGGGGAGCTGTATATAGTGATTGCTGGGGGTGCTGTATATAGTGATTGCTGGGGGAGCTGTATATAGTGATTGCTGGGGGAGCTGTATATAGTGTTTGCTGGTGGAGCTGTATATAGTGATTGCTGGGGGAGCTGTATATAGTGATTGCTGGGAGCTGTATATAGTGATTGCTGGGGGAGCTGTATATAGTGATTGCTGGGGAGCTGTATATAGTGATTGCTGGGGGAGCTGTATATAGTGATTGCTGGGGGAGCTGTATATAGTGATTACTGGGGGAGCTGTATATAGTGATTGCTAGGGGAGCTGTATATAGTGATTGCTGGGGGAGCTGTATATAGTGATTGCTGGGGGAGCTGTATATAGTGATTGCTGGAGGAGCTGTATATAGTGATTACTGGGGGAGCTGTATATAGTGATTGCTGGGGGAGCTGTATGCAGTGATTGCTGGGGGAGCTGTATATAGTGATTGCTGGGGGAGCTGTATGCAGTGATTGCTGGGGGAGCTGTATATAGTGATTGCTGGGAGCTGTATATAGTGATTGCTGGGAGAGCTTTATATAGTGATTGCTGGGGGAGCTGTATACAGTGATTGCTGGGGAGCTGTATATAGTGATTGCTGGGGGAGCTGTATATAGTGATTGCTGGGGGAGCTGTATATAGTGATTACTGGGGGAGCTGTATATAGTGATTACTGGGGGAGCTGTATATAGTGATTGCTGGAGGAGCTGTATATAGTGATTACTGGGGGAGCTGTATATAGTGATTGCTGGGGGAGCTGTATATAGTGATTGCTGGGGGCTGTATATAGTGATTGCTGGGGGAGCTGTATATAGTGATTGCTGGGGGAGCTGTATATAGTGATTGCTGGGAGCTGTATATAGTGATTGCTGGGGGAGCTGTATATAGTGATTGCTGGGGGAGCTGTATATAGTGATTGCTGGGGGAGCTGTATATAGTGATTGCTGGGGGAGCTGTATATAGTGATTGCTGGGGAGCTGTATATAGTGATTGCTGGGGGAGCTGTATATAGTGATTGCTGGGGGAGCTGTATACAATGATTGCTGGGGGAGCTGTATATAGTGATTACTGGGGGAGATGTATATAGTGATTGCTGGGGGAGCTGTATATAGTGATTGCTGGGGGAGCTGTATATAGTGATTGCTGGGGAGCTGTATATAGTGATTGCTGGTGGAGCTGTATATAGTGATTGCTGGGGGAGCTGTATACAGTGATTGCTAGGGGAGCTGTATATAGTGATTACTGGGGGAGATGTATATAGTGATTGCTGGGGGAGCTGTATATAGTGAATGCTGGGGAGCTGTATATAGTGATTACTGGGGAGCTGTATATAGTGAATGCTGGGGAGCTGTATATAGTGATTGCTGGAGGAGCTGTATATAGTGATTGCTGGGGGAGCTGTATATAGTGATTGCTGGAGGAGCTGTATATAGTGATTGCTGGGGGAGCTGTATATAGTGATTGCTGGGGGAGCTGTATATAGTGATTGCTGGGGGAGCTGTATATAGTGGTTGCTGGGGGAGCTGTATATAGTGATTGCTAGGGGAGCTGTATATAGTGATTGCTGGAGGAGCTGTATACAGTGATTGCTGGGGGAGCTGTATATAGTGATTACTGGGGGAGCTGTATATAGTGATTGCTGGGGGAGCTGTATATAGTGATTGCTGGGGGAGCTGTATATAGTGATTGCTGGGGGAGCTGTATATAGTGATTGCTGGGGGGAGCTGTATATAGTGATTGCTGGGGGAGCTGTATATAGTGATTGCTGGGGGAGCTGTATATAGTGATTGCTGGGGGAGCTGTATATAGTGATTGCTGGGGGAGCTGTATACAGTGATTGCTGGGGGGCTGTATATAGTGATTGCTGGGGGAGCTGTATATAGTGATTGCTGGGGGAGCTGTATATAGTGATTGCTGGGGGAGCTGTATACAGTGATTGCTAGGGGCTGTATATAGTGATTGCTGGGGAGCTGTATATAGTGATTGCTGGGGGAGCTGTATATAGTGATGGCTGGGGAGCTGTATATAGTGATTGCTGGGGGAGCTGTATATAGTGATTGCTGGGGGAGCTGTATACAGTGATTGCTGGGGGAGCTGTATACAGTGATTGCTGGGGGAGCTGTATATAGTGATTGCTGGGGGAGCTGTATATAGTGATTGCTGGGGGAGCTGTATATAGTGATTGCTGGGGGAGCTGTATATAGTGATTACTGGGGGAGCTGTATATAGTGATTGCTGGGGGAGTTGTATATAGTGATTGCTGGGGGAGCTGTATACAGTGATTGCTGGGGGAGCTGTATACAGTGATTGCTGGGGGAGCTGTATATAGTGATTGCTGGGGGAGCTGTATATAGTGATTGCTGGGGGAGCTGTATATAGTGATTGCTGGGGGAGCTGTATATAGTGATTGCTGGGGGAGCTGTATATAGTGATTGCTGGGGGAGCTGTATACAGTGATTACTGGTGGAGCTGTATATAGTGATTGCTGGAGGAGCTGTATACAGTGATTGCTGGGGGAGCGGTATATAGTGATTGCTGGGGGGCTGTATATAGTGATTGCTGGGGGAGCTGTATATAGTGATTGCTGGGGGAGCTGTATATAGTGATTGCTGGGGGAGCTGTATATAGTGATTGCTGGGGGAGCTGTATATAGTGATTGCTGGGGGAGCTGTATATAGTGATTGCTGGGGGAGCTGTATATAGTGATTGCTGGGGAGCTGTATACAGTGATTGCTGGGGGAGCGGTATATAGTGATTGCTGGGGGGCTGTATATAGTGATTGCTGGGAGCTGTATATAGTGATTGCTGGGGGAGCTGTATATTGTGATTGCTGGGGGAGCTGTATATAGTGATTGCTGGGGGAGCTGTATATAGTGATTGCTGGGGGAGCGGTATATAGTGATTGCTGGGGGAGCTGTATATAGTGATTGCTGGGGGAGCTGTATATAGTGATTGCTGGGAGAGCTGTATATAGTGATTGCTGGGGGAGCTATATATAGTGATTGCTGGGGGAGCTGTATATAGTGATTGCTGGGGGAGCTGTATATAGTGATTGCTGGGGGAGCTGTATATAGTGATTGCTGGGGGAGCTGTATATAGTGGTTGCTGGGGGAGCTGTATATAGTGATTGCTGGGGGGAGCTGTATATAGTGATTGCTGGGGGAGCTGTATATAGTGATTGCTGGGAGAGCTGTATATAGTGATTGCTGGGGGAGCTATATATAGTGATTGCTGGTGGAGCTGTATATAGTGATTGCTGGGGGAGCTGTATATAGTGATTGCTGGGGGAGCTGTATATAGTGATTGCTGGGGGAGCTGTATATAGTGATTGCTGGGGAGCTGTATATAGTGATTACTGGGGGGCTGTATATAGTGATTGCTGGGGGAGCTGTATATAGTGATTGCTGGGGGAGCGGTATATAGTGATTGCTGGGGGAGCTGTATATAGTGATTGCTGGGGGAGCTGTATATAGTGATTGCTGGGGGAGCTGTATATAGTGATTGCTGGGGGAGCTGTATATAGTGGTTGCGGGGGAGCTGTATATAGTGATTGCTGGGGGAGCTGTATATAGTGATTACTGGGAGGCTGTATATAGTGATTGCTGGGGGAGCTGTATATAGTGATTACTGGGAGGCTGTATATAGTGATTGCTGGGGGAGCTGTATATAGTGGTTGCTGGGGGAGCTGTATATAGTGATTGCTGGGAGCTGTATATAGTGATTGCTGGGGGAGCTGTATATAGTGATTACTGGGGGAGCTGTATATAGTGATTGCTGGGGGAGCTGTATATAGTGATTGCTGGGGGAGCTGTATATAGTGATTGCTGGGGGAGCTGTATATAGTGGTTGCTGGGGGAGCTGTATATAGTGATTGCTGGGAGCTGTATATAGTGATTGCTGGGGGAGCTGTATATAGTGATTACTGGGGGAGCTGTATATAGTGATTGCTGGGGGAGCTGTATATAGTGATTACTGGGGGAGCTGTATATAGTGATTGCTGGGGGAGCTGTATATAGTGATTGCTGGGGGAGCTGTATATAGTGATTGCTGGGGGAGCTGTATATAGTGATTGCTGGGGGAGCTGTATATGTGTGTGTGTGTGGGGGGGTCCCGCTGTATGTCGGGGTGTGTACGTGTGGGGGTCCCGCTGTATCTCGGGGTGTATGTGGGGGTCCCGCTGTATCTTGGGGTGTATGTGGGGGTCCCGCTGTATCTCGGGGTGTATGTGGGGGTCCCGCTGTATCTCGGGGTGTGTGTGGGGGTCCCGCTGTATCTCGGGGTGTATGTGGGGGTCCCGCTGTATCTCGGGGTGTATGTGGGGGTCCCGCTGTATCTCGGGGTGTGTACGTGTGGGGGTCCCGCTATATCTCGGGGTGTGTATGTGTGGGGGTCCCGCTGTATCTCGGGGTGTATGTGGGGGTCCCGCTGTATCTCGGGGTGTATGTGGGGGGTCCCGCTGTATCTCGGGGTGTGTGTGGGGGTCCCGCTGTATCTCTGGGTGCAGAGATCGCGATTACGCCTCTACAAGCGTCTATGACGCTTGTAGAGGCTGAATTACCCTTCCAAAAAACCGCCAAGTGTATAAATACGCTTGGTGGTTATCTGCCGGGTGGGTGCTGGGCTGCCGGCGCTTGCTGCCCAGGATCGCAGCTCACGCCCGCAACACTCGGCAACACCCACAATATAGTGCCGTCCCTCATCTCCTGCCCAGCTATCTTGCGGCTCCGATGGAAAGTCATGTGACCGGAGCACAGGTCACATAACGTTCTACATCGGCCGCGGGCTGAAGCAGTGAGTAGCTCCGCCCCCCCCCCCCCTGATAACAGTGATCCAATAGACTGTTACCATTAGATCACTGTTATCTGTCATCTATATATAAGTTTAGCAGGGAACACATGCGATTGTAAAAAAAAATTAAAAAAAAAAAAAAAATTACATTAAAAGTAAAAATTAAACACTTTAAAAAAAGCGATATGTCCCCCCCACCCTCCCCCCCCCAAAAAAATTTAATAAGTTTAGCGGTGTCACGCATCAGCCAGGTCTATGGGGGAGGGGGTCCTGGGGGTGATGTGTCTGCGGCCAGCGTCAGCCCTGGCCCGCTCTGTGGGTGGGGTCTGGAGCTCAGCGTCAGCCCTGGCCCACTTTGTGGGTGGTGGGGTCTTGGGCCGGCGTCTGCTCTGGCCCTCTCTGTGGGTGGGGGTCTGGGGCTCAGTGTCAGCTCTGGCCCAATCTGTGGATGGTGGTGGGGGTCTGGGGCCAGCGTCAGCTCTGGCCCTCTCTGTGGGTGGTGGTGGGGGTCTGGGGCCAGCGTCAGCTCTGGCCCTCTCTGTGGGTGGTGGTGGGGGTCTGGGGTCAGCGTCAGCTCTGGCCCGCTCTGTGGGTGGAGGGTTCTTGGGCCGGCATCAGCTCTGGCCCGCTCTGTGGGTGATGGTAGGGGTCTGGGGCCAGCGTCAGCTCTGGCCCGCTCTGTGGGTGGTGGTGGGGGTCTGGGGCCAGCGTCAGCTCTGGCCCGCTCTGTGGGTGGTGGTGGGGGTCTGGGGCCAGCGTCAGCTCTGGCCCGCTCTGTGGGTGATGGTAGGGGTCTGGGGCCAGCGTCAGCTCTGGCCTGCTCTGTGGGTGGTGGTGGGGGTCTGGGGCCAGCGTCAGCTCTGGCCCGCTCTGTGGGTGGTGGTGGGGGTCTGGGGCCAGCGTTAGCTCTGGCCCGCTCTGTGGGTGGTGGTGGGGGTCTGGGGCTCAGCGTCAGCTCTGGCCCGCTCTGTGGGTGATGGTAGGGGTCTGGGGCCAGCGTCAGCTCTGGCCCGCTCTGTGGGTGGTGGTGGGGGTCTGGGGCCAGCGTCAGCTCTGGCCCGCTCTGTGGGTGATGGTAGGGGTCTGGGGCCAGCGTCAGCTCTGGCCCGCTCTGTGGGTGGTGGTGGGGGTCTGGGGCCAGCGTCAGCTCTGGCCCGCTCTGTGGGTGATGGTAGGGGTCTGGGGCCAGCGTCAGCTCTGGCCCGCTCTGTGGGTGGTGGGGGTCTGGGGCCAGCGTTAGCTCTGGCCCGCTCTGTGGGTGGTGGTGGGGGTCTGGGGCTCAGCGTCAGCTCTGGCCCGCTCTGTGGGTGATGGTAGGGGTCTGGGGCCAGCGTCAGCTCTGGCCCGCTCTGTGGGTGGTGGTGGGGGTCTGGGGCCAGCGTCAGCTCTGGCCCGCTCTGTGGGTGGTGGTGGGGGTCTGGGGCCAGCGTCAGCTCTGGCCCGCTCTGTGGGTGATGGTAGGGGTCTGGGGCCAGCGTCAGCTCTGGCCCGCTCTGTGGGTGGTGGTGGGGGTCTGGGGCCAGCGTCAGCTCTGGCCCGCTCTGTGGGTGATGGTAGGGGTCTGGGGCCAGCGTCAGCTCTGGCCCGCTCTGTGGGTGGTGGTGGGGGTCTGGGGCCAGCGTCAGCTCTGGCCCGCTCTGTGGGTGGTGGTGGGGGTCTGGGGCCAGCGTCAGCTCTGGCCCGCTCTGTGGGTGGTGGTGGGGATCTGGGGCCAGCGTCAGCTCTGGCCCGCTCTGTGGGTGGTGGTGGGGGTCTGGGGCCAGCGTCAGCTCTGGCCCGCTCTGTGGGTGGTGGTGGGGGTCTGGGGCCAGCGTCAGCTCTGGCCCGCTCTGTGGGTGGTGGTAGGGGTCTGGGGCCAGCGTCAGCTCTGGCCCGCTCTGTGGGTGGTGGTGGGGGTCTGGGGCCAGCGTCAGCTCTGGCCCGCTCTGTGGGTGATGGTAGGGGTCTGGGGCCAGCGTCAGCTCTGGCCCGCTCTGTGGGTGGTGGGGGTCTGGGGCCAGCGTTAGCTCTGGCCCGCTCTGTGGGTGGTGGTGGGGGTCTGGGGCTCAGCGTCAGCTCTGGCCCGCTCTGTGGGTGATGGTAGGGGTCTGGGGCCAGCGTCAGCTCTGGCCCGCTCTGTGGGTGGTGGTGGGGGTCTGGGGCCAGCGTCAGCTCTGGCCCGCTCTGTGGGTGGTGGTGGGGGTCTGGGGCCAGCGTCAGCTCTGGCCCGCTCTGTGGGTGATGGTAGGGGTCTGGGGCCAGCGTCAGCTCTGGCCCGCTCTGTGGGTGGTGGTGGGGGTCTGGGGCCAGCGTCAGCTCTGGCCCGCTCTGTGGGTGATGGTAGGGGTCTGGGGCCAGCGTCAGCTCTGGCCCGCTCTGTGGGTGGTGGTGGGGGTCTGGGGCCAGCGTCAGCTCTGGCCCGCTCTGTGGGTGGTGGTGGGGGTCTGGGGCCAGCGTCAGCTCTGGCCCGCTCTGTGGGTGGTGGTGGGGGTCTGGGGCCATCGTCAGCTCTGGCCCGCTCTGTGGGTGATGGTAGGGGTCTGGGGCCAGCGTCAGCTCTGGCCCGCTCTGTGGGTGGTGGTGGGGGTCTGGGGCCAGCGTCAGCTCTGGCCCGCTCTGTGGGTGATGGTAGGGGTCTGGGGCCAGCGTCAGCTCTGGCCCGCTCTGTGGGTGGTGGTGGGGGTCTGGGGCCAGCGTCAGCTCTGGCCCGCTCTGTGGGTGATGGTAGGGGTCTGGGGCCAGCGTCAGCTCTGGCCCGCTCTGTGGGTGGTGGTGGGGGTCTGGGGCCAGCGTCAGCTCTGGCCCGCTCTGTGGGTGGTGGTGGGGGTCTGGGGCTCAGCGTCAGCTCTGGCCCGCTCTGTGGGTGATGGTAGGGGTCTGGGGCCAGCGTCAGCTCTGGCCCGCTCTGTGGGTGGTGGTGGGGGTCTGGGGCCAGCGTCAGCTCTGGCCCGCTCTGTGGGTGGTGGTGGGGGTCTGGGGCCAGCGTCAGCTCTGGCCCGCTCTGTGGGTGATGGTAGGGGTCTGGGGCCAGCGTCAGCTCTGGCCCGCTCTGTGGGTGGTGGTGGGGGTCTGGGGCCAGCGTCAGCTCTGGCCCGCTCTGTGGGTGATGGTAGGGGTCTGGGGCCAGCGTCAGCTCTGGCCCGCTCTGTGGGTGGTGGTGGGGGTCTGGGGCCAGCGTCAGCTCTGGCCCGCTCTGTGGGTGGTGGTGGGGGTCTGGGGCCAGCGTCAGCTCTGGCCCGCTCTGTGGGTGGTGGTGGGGGTCTGGGGCCAGCGTCAGCTCTGGCCCGCTCTGTGGGTGATGGTAGGGGTCTGGGGCCAGCGTCAGCTCTGGCCCGCTCTGTGGGTGGTGGTGGGGGTCTGGGGCCAGCGTCAGCTCTGGCCCGCTCTGTGGGTGATGGTAGGGGTCTGGGGCCAGCGTCAGCTCTGGCCCGCTCTGTGGGTGGTGGTGGGGGTCTGGGGCCAGCGTCAGCTCTGGCCCGCTCTGTGGGTGGTGGTGGGGGTCTGGGGCTCAGCGTCAGCTCTGGCCCGCTCTGTGGGTGATGGTAGGGGTCTGGGGCCAGCGTCAGCTCTGGCCCGCTCTGTGGGTGGTGGTGGGGGTCTGGGGCTCAGCGTCAGCTCTGGACCGCTCTGTGGGTGGTGGTGGGGGTCTGGGGCTCAGCGTCAGCTCTGGACCGCTCTGTGGGTGGTGGTGGGGGTCTGGGGCTCAGCGTCAGCTCTGGCCCGCTCTGTGGGTGGTGGTGGGGGTCTGGGGCCAGCGTCAGCTCTGGCCCGCTCTGTGGGTGGTGGTGGGGGTCTGGGGCTCAGCGTCAGCTCTGGCCCGCTCTGTGGGTGGTGGTGGGGGTCTGGGGCCAGCGTCAGCTCTGGCCCGCTCTGTGGGTGGTGGTGGGGGTCTGGGGCTCAGCGTCAGCTCTGGCCCGCTCTGTGGGTGGTGGTGGGGGTCTGGGGCTCAGCGTCAGCTCTGGCCCGCTCTGTGGGTGATGGTAGGGGTCTGGGGCCAGCGTTAGCTCTGGCCCGCTCTGTGGGTGGTGGTGGGGGTCTGGGGCTCAGCGTCAGCTCTGGCCCGCTCTGTGGGTGATGGTAGGGGTCTGGGGCCAGCGTCAGCTCTGGCCCGCTCTGTGGGTGGTGGTGGGGGTCTGGGGCCAGCGTCAGCTCTGGCCCGCTCTGTGGGTGGTGGTGGGGGTCTGGGGCTCAGCGTCAGCTCTGGCCCGCTCTGTGGGTGGTGGTGGGGGTCTGGGGCCAGCGTCAGCTCTGGCCCGCTCTGTGGGTGGTGGTGGGGGTCTGGGGCCAGCGTCAGCTCTGGCCCACTTTATGGGTGGAGGGGTCTTGGGTGGGCGTCAGCTCTGGCCCTCTCTGTGGGTGGGGTCTGGGGCGCAGCTTCAGCCTTGGGCAACTCTGTGGGTGGTTGGGGGTCTGGGGTCGGCCCCAAATAGTACTATAATTGTCCCAAGAAGCTACAAAAACAGGGGCTGTAACAAACTTTCTTCTATAAATAGACATCTATAATAATAATAATCTTTATTTATATAGCGCTTCATATTCCGTAGCGCTTTACAAATCATAGGGGACAAATACAAATATATTACATTACAAAGAGCAAACAGTCATATAGAACAATAGTTTATTAACACTGTATATGACTAGGAGTTATATATTTGTATTACTGAAAATTTCGTACTCCTCCTCGGCTGAGATTACTCCTCAGAAATGGTGAGAGGAGTATTATTACCCTTCTGGAAAAATGTTAGTGCGACCTCTGTCTGGGTGTATGTGTGGGGTCCCGCTGTATCTCGGGGTGTGTACGTGTGGGGGTCCCGCTGTATCTCGGGGTGTATGTGGGGGGTCCCGCTGTATCTCGGGGTGTATGTGGGGGGTCCCGCTGTATCTCGGGGTGTATGTGTGGGGGTCCCGCTGTATCTCGGGGTGTGTATGTGGGGGGTCCCGCTGTATCTCGGGGTGTATGTGGGGGGTCCCGCTGTATCTCGGGGTGTATGTGTGGGGGTCCCGCTGTATCTCGGGGTGTGTATGTGTGGGGGGTCCCGCTGTATCTCGGGGTGTGTATGTGTGGGGGTCCCGCTGTATCTCGGGGTGTATGTGTGGGGGTCCCGCTGTATCTCGGGGTGTGTATGTGTGGGGGGTCCCGCTGTATCTCGGGGTGTATGTGTGGGGGTCCCGCTGTATCTCGGGGTGTATGTGGGGGGTCCCGCTATATCTCGGGGTGTGTGTGGGGGTCCCGCTGTATCTCGGGGTGTGTATGTGTGGGGGGTCCCGCTGTATCTCGGGGTGTGTACGTGTGGGGGTCCCGCTGTATCTCGGGGTGTATGTGTGGGGGTCCCGCTATATCTCGGGGTGTGTATGTGTGGGGGGTCCCGCTGTATCTCGGGGTGTATGTGTGGGGGTCCCGCTGTATCTCGGGGTGTGTATGTGTGGGGGGTCCCGCTGTATCTCGGGGTGTGTATGTGTGGGGGTCCCGCTGTATCTCGGGGTGTATGTGTGGGGGTCCCGCTGTATCTCGGGGTGTGTATGTGTGGGGGGTCCCGCTGTATCTCGGGGTGTATGTGTGGGGGTCCCGCTGTATCTCGGGGTGTATGTGTGGGGGGTCCCGCTATATCTCGGGGTGTATGTGGGGGGTCCCGCTATATCTCGGGGTGTATGTGGGGGGTCCCGCTATATCTCGGGGTGTACGTGTGGGGGTCCCGCTATATCTCGGGGTGTGTATGTGTGGGGGTCCCGCTGTATCTCGGGGTGTATGTGTGGCGGTCCCGCTGTATCTCGGGGTGTGTATGTGTGGGGGTCCCGCTGTATCTCGGGGTGTATGTGTGGGGGTCCCGCTGTATCTCGGGGTGTATGTGTGGGGGGTCCCGCTATATCTCGGGGTGTACGTGTGGGGGTCCCGCTATATCTCGGGGTGTGTATGTGTGGGGGTCCCGCTGTATCTCGGGGTGTATGTGTGGCGGTCCCGCTGTATCTCGGGGTGTGTATGTGTGGGGGTCCCGCTGTATCTCGGGGTGTGTATGTGTGGGGGTCCCGCTGTATCTCGGGGTGTGTATGTGTGGGGGTCCCGCTGTATCTCGGGGTGTACGTGTGGGGGTCCCGCTGTAACTCGGGGTGTGTATGTGTGGGGGTCCCGCTGTATCTCGGGGTGTGTGTGTGGGGGTCCCGCTATATCTCGGGGTGTGTACGTGTGGGGGGTCCCGCTGTATCTCGGGGTGTGTATGCGTGGGGGTCCCGCTGTATCTCGGGGTGTGTATGTGTGGGGGTCCCGCTATATCTCGGGGTGTGTATGTGTGGGGGTCCCGCTATATCTCGGGGTGTGTATGTGTGGGGGTCCCGCTGTATCTCGGGGTGTACGTGTGGGGGTCCCGCTATATCTCGGGGTGTGTACGTGTGTTGGGTCCCGCTATATCTCGGGGTGTGTAAGTGTGGGGGTCCCGCTATATCTCGGGGTGTGTGTGGGGGTCCCGCTGTATCTCGGGGTGTATGTGTGGGGGTCCCGCTATATCTCGGGGTGTGTATGTGTGGGGGTCCCGCTGTATCTCGGGGTGTGTAAGTGTGGGGGTCCCGCTGTATCTCGGGGTGTATGTGTGGGGGTCCCGCTATATCTCGGGGTGTGTGTGGGGGTCCCGCTGTATCTCGGGGTGTATGTGTGGGGGTCCCGCTATATCTCGGGGTGTATGTGTGGGGGGTCCCGCTATATCTCGGGGTGTGTACGTGTGTTGGGTCCCGCTATATCTCGGGGTGTGTATGTGTGGGGGTCCCGCTGTATCTCGGGGTGTGTACGTGTGGGGGGTCCCGCTGTATCTCGGGGTGTGTATGTGTGGGGGTCCCGCTGTATCTCGGGGTGTATGTGGGGGTCCCGCTGTATCTCGGGGTGTATGTGGGGGTCCCGCTGTATCTCGGGGTGTATGTGTGGGGGTCCCGCTGTATCTCGGGGTGTATGTGGGGGTCCCGCTGTATCTCGGGGTGTATGTGTGGGGGTCCCGCTGTATCTCGGGGTGTGTATGTGTGGGGGTCCCGCTGTATCTCGGGGTGTGTATGTGTGGGGGTCCCGCTGTATATCGGGGTGTGTGTGGGGGTCCCGCTATATCTCGGGGTGTGTACGTGTGGGGGTCCCGCTGTATGTCGGGGTGTGTATGCGTGGGGGTCCCGCTGTATCTCGGGGTGTATGTGTGGGGGTCCCGCTGTATCTCGGGGTGTGTATGTGTGGGGGGTCCCGCTATATCTCGGGGTGTGTGTGTGGGGGTCCCGCTGTATCTCGGGGTGTGTATGTGTGGGGGTCCCGCTATATCTCGGGGTGTGTATGTGTGGGGGGTCCCGCTATATCTCGGGGTGTGTGTGTGGGGGTCCCGCTGTATCTCGGGGTGTATGTGGGGGTCCCGCTGTATCTCGGGGTGTGTATGCGTGGGGGTCCCGCTGTATGTCGGGGTGTGTGTGGGGGTCCCGCTGTATCTCGGGGTGTATGTGTGGGGGCCCCGCTATATCTCGGGGTGTATGTGTGGGGGTCCCGCTGTATCTCGGGGTGTATGTGGGGGTCCCGCTGTATCTCGGGGTGTGTATGCGTGGGGGTCCCGCTGTATGTCGGGGTGTGTGTGGGGGTCCCGCTGTATCTCGGGGTGTATGTGTGGGGGCCCCGCTATATCTCGGGGTGTGTACGTGTGGGGGGTCCCGCTGTATCTCGGGGTGTGTATGTGAAGGTCCCGCTGTATCTCGGGGTGTGTATGTGTGGGGGGTCCCGCTGTATCTCGGGGTGTATGTGGGGGTCCCGCTGTATCTCGGGGTGTGTATGTGTGGGGGGTCCCGCTGTATCTCGGGGTGTGTATGTGTGGAGGGTCCCGCTGTATCTCGGGGTGTGTATGTGTGGGGGGTCCCGCTGTATCTCGGGGTGTATGTGGGGGTCCCGCTGTATCTCGGGGTGTGTATGTGTGGGGGGTCCCGCTGTATCTCGGGGTGTATGTGGGGGTCCCGCTATATCTCGGGGTGTGTATGTGTGGGGGTCCCGCTATATCTCGGGGTGTGTATGTGTGGGGGTCCCGCTATATCTCGGGGTGTGTATGTGTGGGGTCCCGCTGTATCTCGGGGTGTATGTGGGGGGTCCCGCTGTATCTCGGGGTGTATGTGGGGGGTCCCGCTGTATCTCGGGGTGTATGTGTGGGGGTCCCGCTGTATCTCGGGGTGTGTATGTGGGGGGTCCCGCTGTATCTCGGGGTGTATGTGGGGGGTCCCGCTGTATCTCGGGGTGTATGTGTGGGGGTCCCGCTGTATCTCGGGGTGTGTATGTGTGGGGGGTCCCGCTGTATCTCGGGGTGTGTATGTGTGGGGGTCCCGCTGTATCTCGGGGTGTATGTGTGGGGGTCCCGCTGTATCTCGGGGTGTGTATGTGTGGGGGGTCCCGCTGTATCTCGGGGTGTATGTGTGGGGGTCCCGCTGTATCTCGGGGTGTATGTGGGGGGTCCCGCTATATCTCGGGGTGTGTGTGGGGGTCCCGCTGTATCTCGGGGTGTGTATGTGTGGGGGGTCCCGCTGTATCTCGGGGTGTGTACGTGTGGGGGTCCCGCTGTATCTCGGGGTGTATGTGTGGGGGTCCCGCTATATCTCGGGGTGTGTATGTGTGGGGGGTCCCGCTGTATCTCGGGGTGTATGTGTGGGGGTCCCGCTGTATCTCGGGGTGTGTATGTGTGGGGGGTCCCGCTGTATCTCGGGGTGTGTATGTGTGGGGGTCCCGCTGTATCTCGGGGTGTATGTGTGGGGGTCCCGCTGTATCTCGGGGTGTGTATGTGTGGGGGGTCCCGCTGTATCTCGGGGTGTATGTGTGGGGGTCCCGCTGTATCTCGGGGTGTATGTGTGGGGGGTCCCGCTATATCTCGGGGTGTATGTGGGGGGTCCCGCTATATCTCGGGGTGTATGTGGGGGGTCCCGCTATATCTCGGGGTGTACGTGTGGGGGTCCCGCTATATCTCGGGGTGTGTATGTGTGGGGGTCCCGCTGTATCTCGGGGTGTATGTGTGGCGGTCCCGCTGTATCTCGGGGTGTGTATGTGTGGGGGTCCCGCTGTATCTCGGGGTGTATGTGTGGGGGTCCCGCTGTATCTCGGGGTGTATGTGTGGGGGGTCCCGCTATATCTCGGGGTGTACGTGTGGGGGTCCCGCTATATCTCGGGGTGTGTATGTGTGGGGGTCCCGCTGTATCTCGGGGTGTATGTGTGGCGGTCCCGCTGTATCTCGGGGTGTGTATGTGTGGGGGTCCCGCTGTATCTCGGGGTGTGTATGTGTGGGGGTCCCGCTGTATCTCTGGGTGTGTGTGGGGGTCCCGCTGTATCTCGGGGTGTGTATGTGTGGGGGGTCCCGCTGTATCTCGGGGTGTGTATGTGTGGGGGTCCCGCTGTATCTCGGGGTGTGTATGTGTGGGGGTCCCGCTGTATCTCGGGGTGTGTATGTGTGGGGGTCCCGCTGTATCTCGGGGTGTACGTGTGGGGGTCCCGCTGTAACTCGGGGTGTGTATGTGTGGGGGTCCCGCTGTATCTCGGGGTGTGTGTGTGGGGGTCCCGCTATATCTCGGGGTGTGTACGTGTGGGGGGTCCCGCTGTATCTCGGGGTGTGTATGCGTGGGGGTCCCGCTGTATCTCGGGGTGTGTATGTGTGGGGGTCCCGCTATATCTCGGGGTGTGTATGTGTGGGGGTCCCGCTATATCTCGGGGTGTGTATGTGTGGGGGTCCCGCTGTATCTCGGGGTGTACGTGTGGGGGTCCCGCTATATCTCGGGGTGTGTACGTGTGTTGGGTCCCGCTATATCTCGGGGTGTGTATGTGTGGGGGTCCCGCTGTATCTCGGGGTGTGTAAGTGTGGGGGTCCCGCTATATCTCGGGGTGTGTGTGGGGGTCCCGCTGTATCTCGGGGTGTATGTGTAGGGGTCCCGCTATATCTCGGGGTGTGTATGTGTGGGGGTCCCGCTGTATCTCGGGGTGTGTAAGTGTGGGGGTCCCGCTGTATCTCGGGGTGTATGTGTGGGGGTCCCGCTATATCTCGGGGTGTGTGTGGGGGTCCCGCTGTATCTCGGGGTGTATGTGTGGGGGTCCCGCTATATCTCGGGGTGTATGTGTGGGGGGTCCCGCTATATCTCGGGGTGTGTACGTGTGTTGGGTCCCGCTATATCTCGGGGTGTGTATGTGTGGGGGTCCCGCTGTATCTCGGGGTGTGTACGTGTGGGGGGTCCCGCTGTATCTCGGGGTGTGTATGTGTGGGGGTCCCGCTGTATCTCGGGGTGTATGTGGGGGTCCCGCTGTATCTCGGGGTGTATGTGGGGGTCCCGCTGTATCTCGGGGTGTATGTGTGGGGGTCCCGCTGTATCTCGGGGTGTATGTGGGGGTCCCGCTGTATCTCGGGGTGTATGTGTGGGGGTCCCGCTGTATCTCGGGGTGTGTATGTGTGGGGGTCCCGCTGTATCTCGGGGTGTGTATGTGTGGGGGTCCCGCTGTATATCGGGGTGTGTGTGGGGGTCCCGCTATATCTCGGGGTGTGTACGTGTGGGGGTCCCGCTGTATGTCGGGGTGTGTATGCGTGGGGGTCCCGCTGTATCTCGGGGTGTATGTGTGGGGGTCCCGCTGTATCTCGGGGTGTGTATGTGTGGGGGGTCCCGCTATATCTCGGGGTGTGTGTGTGGGGGTCCCGCTGTATCTCGGGGTGTGTATGTGTGGGGGTCCCGCTATATCTCGGGGTGTGTATGTGTGGGGGGTCCCGCTATATCTCGGGGTGTGTGTGTGGGGGTCCCGCTGTATCTCGGGGTGTATGTGGGGGTCCCGCTGTATCTCGGGGTGTGTATGCGTGGGGGTCCCGCTGTATGTCGGGGTGTGTGTGGGGGTCCCGCTGTATCTCGGGGTGTATGTGTGGGGGCCCCGCTATATCTCGGGGTGTGTACGTGTGGGGGGTCCCGCTGTATCTCGGGGTGTGTATGTGAAGGTCCCGCTGTATCTCGGGGTGTGTATGTGTGGGGGGTCCCGCTGTATCTCGGGGTGTATGTGGGGGTCCCGCTGTATCTCGGGGTGTGTATGTGTGGGGGGTCCCGCTGTATCTCGGGGTGTGTATGTGTGGAGGGTCCCGCTGTATCTCGGGGTGTGTATGTGTGGGGGGTCCCGCTGTATCTCGGGGTGTATGTGGGGGTCCCGCTGTATCTCGGGGTGTGTATGTGTGGGGGGTCCCGCTGTATCTCGGGGTGTATGTGGGGGTCCCGCTATATCTCGGGGTGTGTATGTGTGGGGGTCCCGCTGTATCTCGGGGTGTGTATGTGTGGGGGGTCCCGCTATATCTCGGGGTGTATGTGTGGGAGTCCCGCTGTATCTCGGGGTGTATGTGTGGGGGTCCCGCTGTATCTCGGGGTGTGTACGTGTGGGGGTCCCGCTGTATGTCGGGGTGTGTATGTGTGGGGGTCCCGCTGTATCTCGGGGTGTATGTGTGGGGGTCCCGCTATATCTCGGGGTGTGTGTGGGGGGTCCCGCTATATCTCGGGGTGTATGTGGGGGTCCCGCTATATCTCGGGGTGTGTATGTGTGGGGGTCCCGCTGTATCTCGGGGTGTGTATGTGTGGGGGGTCCCGCTATATCTCGGGGTGTGTACGTGTGGGGGTCCCGCTGTATCTCGGGGTGTATGTGTGGGGGTCCCGCTGTATCTCGGGGTGTGTATGTGTGGGGGTCCCGCTATATCTCGGGGTGTATGTGTGGGGGTCCCGCTATATCTCGGGGTGTGTATGTGTGGGGGTCCCGCTGTATCTCGGGGTGTGTACGTGTGGGGGTCCCGCTGTATGTCGGGGTGTGTATGTGTGGGGGTCCCGCTGTATCTCGGGGTGTATGTGTGGGGGTCCCGCTATATCTCGGGGTGTGTACGTGTGGGGGTCCCGCTATATCTCGGGGTGTGTACGTGTGGGGGTCCCGCTGTATCTCGGGGTGTGTACGTGTGGGGGGTCCCGCTGTATCTCGGGGTGTGTATGTGTGGGGGTCCCGCTGTATCTCGGGGTGTATGTGTGGGGGTCCCGCTGTATCTCGGGGTGTATGTGTGGGGGTCCCGCTATATCTCGGGGTGTGTATGTGTGGGGGGTCCCGCTGTATCTCGGGGTGTACGTGTGGGGGTCCCGCTGTATCTCGGGGTGTGTATGTGTGGGGGTCCCGCTGTATCTCGGGGTGTATGTGTGGGGGTCCCGCTGTATCTCGGGGTGTACGTGTGGGGGTCCCGCTATATCTCGGGGTGTGTATGTGTGGGGGTCCCGCTATATCTCGGGGTGTGTATGTGTGGGGGTCCCGCTGTATCTCGGGGTGTGTACGTGTGGGGGTCCCGCTATATCTCGGGGTGTGTACGTGTGGGGGTCCCGCTATATCTCGGGGTGTGTGTGGGGGTCCCGCTGTATCTCGGGGTGTATGTGTGGGGGTCCCGCTGTATCTCGGGGTGTATGTGGGGGGTCCCGCTATATCTCGGGGTGTGTGTGGGGGTCCCGCTATATCTCGGGGTGTGTGTGGGGGTCCCGCTGTATCTCGGGGTGTATGTGGGGGGTCCCGCTATATCTCGGGGTGTGTGTGGGGGTCCCGCTATATCTCGGGGTGTATGTGTGGGGGTCCCGCTGTATCTCGGGGTGTATGTGTGGGGGTCCCGCTGTATCTCGGGGTGTGTATGTGTGGGGATCCCGCTGTATCTCGGGGTGTACGTGTGGGGGTCCCGCTATATCTCGGGGTGTGTATGTGTGGGGGTCCCGCTGTATCTCGGGGTGTATGTGTGGGGTTCCCGCTGTATCTCGGGGTGTGTATGTGTGGGGGTCCCGCTGTATCTCGGGGTGTGTACGTGTGGGGGGTCCCGCTATATCTCGGGGTGTATGTGTGGGGGTCCCGCTATATCTCTGGGTGTATGTGTGGGGGTCCCGCTGTATCTCTGGGTGTATGTGTGGGGGTCCCGCTGTATCTCTGGGTGTATGTGTGGGTCCCGCTGTATCTCTGGGTGTATGTGTGGGGGTCCCGCTGTATCTCGGGGTGTGTATGTGTGGGGGTCCCGCTGTATCTCGGGGTGTATGTGGGGGTCCCGCTGTATCTCGGGGTGTATGTGGGGGTCCCGCTGTATCTCGGGGTGTATGTGTGGGGGTCCCGCTGTATCTCGGGGTGTATGTGGGGGTCCCGCTGTATCTCGGGGTGTGTATGTGTGGGGGTCCCGCTGTATGTCGGGGTGTATGTGTGGGGGTTCCGCTGTATCTCGGGGTGTATGTGTGGGGGGTCCCGCTATATCTCGGGGTGTGTACGTGTGGGGGTCCCGCTATATCTCGGGGTGTGTATGTGTGGGGGTCCCGCTGTATCTCGGGGTGTGTATGTGTGGGGGTCCCGCTGTATCTCGGGGTGTATGTGTGGGGGTCCCGCTGTATCTCGGGGTGTATGTGTGTTGGGTCCCGCTGTATCTCGGGGTGTATGTGGGGGTCCCGCTGTATCTCGGGGTGTATGTGTGGGGGTCCCGCTGTATCTCTGGGTGTACGTGTGTTGGGTCCCGCTGTATCTCGGGGTGTATGTGGGGGGTCCCGCTGTATCTCGGGGTGTGTAGGTTTGGGGGTCCCGCTATATCTCGGGGTGTATGTGTGGGGGTCCCGCTGTATCTCGGGGTGTGTATGTGTGGGGGTCCCGCTGTATCTCGGGGTGTGTACGTGTGGGGGGTCCCGCTGTATCTCGGGGTGTGTATGTGTGGGGGTCCCGCTGTATCTCGGGGTGTGTACGTGTGGAGGGTCCCGCTATATCTCGGGGTGTATGTGTGGGGGTCCCGCTGTATCTCGGGGTGTATGTGAAGGTCCCGCTGTATCTCGGGGTGTATGTGTGGGGGTCCCGCTGTATCTCGGGGTGTGTATGTGTGGGGGTCCCGCTGTATCTCGGGGTGTATGTGTGGGGGGTCCCGCTATATCTCGGGGTGTACGTGTGTTGGGTCCCGCTGTATCTCGGGGTGTGTATGTGTGGGGGCCCCGCTATATCTCGGGGTGTGTATGTGTGGGGGTCCCGCTATATCTCGGGGTGTATGTGGGGGTCCCGCTGTATCTCGGGGTGTATGTGGGGGTCCCGCTGTATCTCGGGGTGTGTACGTGTGGGGGTCCCGCTATATCTCGGGGTGTGTATGTGTGGGGGTCCCGCTGTTTCTCGGGGTGTGTACGTGTGGGGGGTCCCGCTGTATCTCGGGGTGTATGTGTGGGGGTCCCGCTATATCTCGGGGTGTATGTGGGGGTCCAGCTGTATCTCGGGGTGTGTATGTGTGTGGGTCCCGCTATATCTCTGGGTGTATGTATGGGGGGTCCCGCTATATCTCGGGGTGTGTATGTGTGGGGGTCCCGCTGTATCTCGGGGTGTGTATGTGTGGGGGGTCCCGCTATATCTCGGGGTGTGTATGTGTGGGGGTCCCGCTATATCTCGGGGTGTATGTGGGGGTCCAGCTGTATCTCGGGGTGTGTATGTGTGTGGGTCCCGCTATATCTCTGGGTGTATGTGTGGGGGGTCCCGCTATATCTCGGGGTGTATGTGTGGGGGTCCCGCTGTATCTCTGGGTGTACGTGTGGGGGGTCCCGCTGTATCTCGGGGTGTATGTGTGGGGGTCCCGCTGTATCTCGGGGTGTGTATGTGTGGGGGTCCCGCTGTATCTCGGGGTGTATGTGTGGGGGTCCCGCTGTATCTCGGGGTGTGTACGTGTGGGGGGTCCCGCTATATCTCGGGGTGTATGTGTGGCGGTCCCGCTGTATCTCGGGGTGTATGTGTGGGGGTCCCGCTGTATCTCTGGGTGTGTGTGGGGGTCCCGCTGTATCTCGGGGTGTGTACGTGTGGGGGTCCCGCTGTATCTCTGGGTGTGTGTGGGGGTCCCGCTGTATCTCGGGGTGTGTATGTGTGGGGGTCCCGCTGTATCTCGGGGTGTATGTGTGGGGGTCCCGCTGTATCTCGGGGTGTGTACGTGTGGGGGGTCCCGCTATATCTCGGGGTGTATGTGTGGCGGTCCCGCTGTATCTCGGGGTGTATGTGTGGGGGTCCCGCTGTATCTCTGGGTGTGTGTGGGGGTCCCGCTGTATCTCGGGGTGTGTACGTGTGGGGGTCCCGCTGTATCTCTGGGTGTGTGTGGGGGTCCCGCTGTATCTCGGGGTGTGTGTGTGGGGGTCCCGCTGTATCTCGGGGTGTGTACGTGTGGGGGTCCCGCTGTATCTCGGGGTGTATGTGTGGGGGGTCCCGCTGTATCTCGGGGTGTATGTGGGGGGTCCCGCTGTATCTCGGGGTGTACGTGTGGGGGTCCCGCTATATCTCGGGGTGTGTGTGTGGGGGTCCCGCTGTATCTCGGGGTGTGTATGTGTGGGGGTCCCGCTGTATCTCGGGGTGTACGTGTGGGGGTCCCGCTGTATCTCGGGGTGTGTATGTGTGGGGGTCCCGCTGTATCTCGGGGTGTACGTGTGGGGGTCCCGCTGTTTCTCGGGGTGTGTACGTGTGGGGGTCCCGCTGTATCTCGGGGTGTGTACGTGTGGGGGGTCCCGCTGTATCTCGGGGTGTATGTGTGGGGGGTCCCGCTATATCTCGGGGTGTGTATGTGTGGGGGTCCCGCTGTATCTCGGGGTGTGTATGTGTGGGGGTCCCGCTGTATCTCTGGGTGTGTGTGGGGGTCCCGCTGTATCTCGGGGTGTGTACGTGTGGGGGTCCCGCTATATCTCGGGGTGTGTACGTGTGGGGGGTCCCGCTGTATCTCGGGGTGTGTATGTGTGGGGGTCCCGCTGTTTCTCGGGGTGTGTAAGTGTGGGGGTCCCGCTGCAGTCGGGGGTCGCCGGTGACCGGAAGTCGGTGTGCGCGCCCCCGCTGTGTGACCGGAAGTGTGTGAGGGGGGAGCGCGGGTGACGCAGCGGTGACGCAGTGGTGACGCAGCGGGCGCGCGCTCTGTGTGTGGGAGTGCGCGCTCCCGGGCAGCTCCGTTATTCTCGGGCTGATAGAGCGGCTCCTCGGCCTCCTCCTCCTCCCCTCCCCCGCCCCCGGTACCGCTCCATCCATTCACACGCTGCGGCTTCCCGTTATTCCGGCTGCAGGATGAATTTCCCCCCGGCCGGGCTCTCCGGGAGCCCCCAGTCCTCCCTCACCTCCCAGGTCTCCGTCTCCGGGGCCCCTGTTACATCACAATTTGGAACGGTGCCCCAATTTGGTTCTGGTTCTGGTGCCGGGAGCCAGCAGACAGGAGCCCCCCAATATGTTTTGCCCAACTCAGTGGCCATCCGGGCCGAGATCCAGAGGTTTGAGTCCGTGCACCCCAATATCTACGCCATCTACGACCTGATCGAGAGGGTGGACGACCTGGCGCTGCAGAACCAGATCCGGGAGCACGTCATCTCCATCGAAGGTGAGACCGGGGACCACCAGAGGGCGTCACGTGGCTCCATCCATCGGGGGGCTACCAGAGGGCGTCACGTGGCTCCATCCATCAGGGGGCTACCAGAGGGCGTCACGTGGCTCCATCCATCGGGGGGCCACCAGAGGGCGTCACGTGGCTCCATCCATCGGGGGGCTACCAGAGGGCGTCACGTGTCTCCATCCATCAGGGGGCTACCAGAGGGCGTCACGTGGCTCCATCCATCAGGGGGCTACCAGAGGGCGTCACGTGGCTCCATCCATCAGGGGGCTACCAGAGGGCGTCACGTGGCTCCATCCATCAGGGGGCTACCAGAGGGCGTCACGTGGCTCCATCCATCAGGGGGCTACCAGAGGGCGTCACGTGGCTCAATCCATCAGGGGGCTACCAGAGGGCGTCACGTGTCTCAATCCATCGGGGGGCCACCAGAGGGCGTCACGTGGCTCCATCCATCAGGGGGCTACCAGAGGGCGTCACGTGGCTCCATCCATCAGGGGGCTACCAGAGGGCGTCGCGTGGCTCAATCCATCGGGGGGCTACCAGAGGACGTCACCTGGGGCAATCCATCGGGGGGCTACCAGAGGGCGTCACCTGGGGCCATCCATCGGGGGGCTACCAGAGGGCGTCACCTGGGGCCATCCATCGGGGGGCTACCAGAGGGCGTCACCTGGGGCCATCCATCGGGGGGCTACCAGAGGGCGTCACCTGGGGCCATCCATCGGGGGGCTACCAGAGGGCGTCACCTGGGGCCATCCATCGGGGGGCTACCAGAGGGCGTCACCTGGGGCCATCCATCGGGGGGCTACCAGAGGGCGTCACCTGGGGCCATCCATCGGGGGGCTACCAGAGGGCGTCACCTGGGGCCATCCATCGGGGGGCTACCAGAGGACGTCACCTGGGGCCATCCATCGGGGGGCTACCAGAGGGCGTCACCTGGGACCATCCATCGGGGGGCTACCAGAGGGCGTCACCTGGGACCATCCATCGGGGGGCTACCAGAGGGCGTCACCTGGGGCCATCCATCGGGGGGCTACCAGAGGGCGTCACCTGGGGCCATCCATCGGGGGGCTACCAGAGGGCGTCACCTGGGGCCATCCATCGGGGGGCTACCAGAGGGCGTCACCTGGGGCCATCCATCGGGGGGCTACCAGAGGGCATCACCTGGGACCATCCATCGGGGGGCTACCAGAGGGCGTCACCTGGGACCATCCATCGGAGGGCTACCAGAGGGCGTCACGTGGTTCCATCTATTGGGGGGGCTACCAGAGGGCGTCACGTGGCTCCATCTATTGGGGGGGCTACCAGAGGGCATCACCTGGCTCCATCCATTGGGGGGGCTACCAGAGGGCGTCACGTGGCTCCATCCATGGGGGGGGGCGCTACCAGAGGGCATCACGTTGCTCCATCCATCGGGGGGGCTACCAGAGGGCGTCACGTGGCTCCATCCATCAGAGCGGTACCAGAGGGCGCCACGTGGCTCCATCCATCGGGGGGCTACGGGGAGGGGGCCGCCAGGTGCTGCTGCGTCACGTGGCTCCATCCACCGGGGGGCTACGGGGAGGGGGCTGCCAGGTGCTGCAGCGTCACGTGGCTCCATCCATCAGGGGCTACGGGTAGAGGGCCGGCACGTTCTGCAGCGTCACACGGATCCCATACATCCAAGGGTACACGCTGTCCAAATCATTGTCTCACGAGGGAGCGACGAGCCGGGCAGTGACCCGAGGCTGGAGGGGCGCGGCGTGGGCAGTGACCCGAGGCTGGAGGGGCGCGGCGCGGGCAGTGACCCGAGGCTGGAGGGGCGCGGCGCGGGCAGTGACCCGAGGCTGGAGGGGCGCGGCGCGGGCAGTGACCCGAGGCTGGAGGGGCGCGGCGCGGGCAGTGACCCGAGGCTGGAGGGGCGCGGCGCGGGCAGTGAGCCGAGGCTGGAGGGGCGCGGCGCGGGCAGTGAGCCGAGGCTGGAGGGGCGCGGCGCGGGCAGTGAGCCGAGGCTGGAGGGGCGCGGCGCGGGCAGTGAGCCGAGGCTGGAGGGGCGCGGCGCGGGCAGTGAGCCGAGGCTGGAGGGGCGCGGCGCGGGCAGTGAGCCGAGGCTGGAGGGGCGCGGCGCGGGCAGTGAGCCGAGGCTGGAGGGGCGCGGCGCGGGCAGTGAGCCGAGGCTGGAGGGGCGCGGCGCGGGCAGTGACCCGAGGCTGGAGGGGCGCGGCGCGGGCAGTGACCCGAGGCTGGGGGGGCGCGGCGCGGGCAGTGAGCCGAGGCTGGAGGGGCGCGGCGCGGGCAGTGACCTTGTACTTGGCGTTCCCTCCCGAGTTCTGGCGGAGCCCCCCACCATTGCCCTCGGCACCGGCAGGAAGGTTCCCTCGTCTTTGCGTCTTCCTTTCATATTGAGGATTTTGAGTCTCCCGAGTCGTCTGACTACAGGTGACGGGTCCTGCAGCAGTGAGAGTTGCTCCTAATTAGTCGGCTCATTACATCTGGTGAGATCAGTCAGTGAGGCCCGGGGGGGGGGGGATGGGGGGCGGAGGAGAGAAAATCAGGACACAAACTTCTGATGCTTTTCTTTCCATCGACCATAACTCGTCCCTTCGTGGTGGGCACCTGCCGTGTCCCATGCACATGGTGTTGTATGGATGATGATGATGTAGCTGCTGCAGTGTATTATGGGAAGGCCTGCGGCTTGTGCGTTCCACCAGCACATGATGGATAGCTGCGTAGTCGGGGTCTGTGTTCTTGGCCCATTTCCATGGTAACTGCATCGCCTGTCACTTCATTACATCCTCTGAGGCTTCTCGCAGAACGTGGCTGGATTGGTGGTTCTCCTGCAGTTTGTCATACAAAAAACGTATGTGGAATTATTTTTTACATATGTCTCATACAAGCTGAGTTCACCTCTGCACAGTATAATGGTATGGTCCACAAACCTGTCCCTCTCGTGCTTTACTGGCTAACTACATAGCAGTGCTGTCCGTCATAAGATGCAGATCTCCAGCAACAGGAAATTCCCCTATATCCAGGATGTGGATTGTGACTGGTGGCCCAGTACATTAATGGCTCCCCCCCCCCCCTTCTATTGTCTCCAGGTTCTGCTCTCTATCCCTGGGATGGTCCTCATAGTCAGAATGTATGTTGTGACTGGTGGCCCAGTACATGAATGGCTCCCCCCCCCCTGCCATTGTCTCCAGGTTCTGCTCTCTATCCCTGGGATGGTCCTCATAGTCAGAATGTATGTTGTGACTGGTGGCCCAGTACATGAATGGCTCCCCCCCCCCCCCTGCCATTGTCTCCAGGTTCTGCTCTCTATCCCTGGGATGGTCCTCATAGTCAGAATGTATGTTGTGACTGGTGGCCTAGTTCATTGATGGCTCCCCCCTCCCCCTGCCATTGTCTCCAGGTTCTGCTCTCTATCCCTGGGATGGTCCTCATAGTCAGAATGTATGTTGTGACTGGTGGCCTAGTTCATTGATGGGCCCCCCCCCCTGCCATTGTCTCCAGGTTCTGCTCTCTATCCCTGGGATGGTCCTCATAGTCAGAATGTATGTTGTGACTGGTGGCCTAGTTCATTGATGGCTCCTCCCCCTGCCATTGTCTCCAGGTTCTGCTCTCTATCCCTGGGATGGTCCTCATAGTCAGAATGTATGTTGTGACTGGTGGCCTAGTACATTGATGCCCCCCCCCGGCCATTGTCTCCAGGTTCTGCTCTCTATCCCTGGGATGGTCCTCATAGTCAGAATGTATGTTGTGACTGGTGGCCTAGTTCATTGATGGCTCCTCCCCTGCCATTGTCTCCAGGTTCTGCTCTCTATCCCTGGGATGGTCCTCATAGTCAGAATGTATGTTGTGACTGGTGGCCTAGTTCATTGATGCCCCCCCTGCCATTGTCTCCAGGTTCTGCTCTCTATCCCTGAGATGGTCCTCACAGTCAGAATGTTTGTTGTGACTGGTGGCCTAGTTCATTGATGGCTCCTCCCCCCTGCCATTGTCTCCAGGTTCTGCTCTCTAACCCTGGGATGGTCCTCATAGTCAGAATGTATGTTGTGACCGGTGGCCTAGTTCATTGATGGCTCCCCCCCCTGCCATTGTCTCCAGGTTCTGCTCTCTATCCCTGGGATGGTCCTCATAGTCAGAATGTATGTTGTGACTGGTGGCCTAGTTCATTGATGCTCCCCCCCCCCCTTCTATTGTCTCCAGGTTCTGCTCTCTATCCCTGGGATGGTCCTCATAGTCAGAATGTATGTTGTGACTGGTGGCCTAGTTCATTGATGCCCCCCCTCCCCCTGCCATTGTCTCCAGGTTCTGCTCTCTATCCCTGGGATGGTCCTCATAGTCAGAATGTATGTTGTGACTGGTGGCCTAGTTCATTGATGGCTCCCCTCCCCTGCCATTGTCTCCAGGTTCTGCTCTCTATCCCTGGGATGGTCCTCATAGTCAGAATGTATGTTGTGACTGGTGGCCTAGTTCATTGATGGCTCCCCCCCCCCTCTATTGTCTCCAGGTTCTGCTCTCTATCCCTGGGATGGTCTCACAGTCAGAATGTATGTTGTGACTGGTGGCCTAGTTCATTGATGCCCCCCCCCCCCCTGCCATTGTCTCCAGGTTCTGCTCTCTATCCCTGGGATGGTCCTCATAGTCAGAATGTATGTTGTGACTGGTGGCCTAGTTCATTGATGGCTCCTCCCTCCCCCCTGCCATTGTCTCCAGGTTCTGCTCTCTATCCCTGGGATGGTCCTCATAGTCAGAATGTATGTTGTGACTGGTGGCCTAGTTCATTGATGGCTCCTCCCCCCTGCCATTGTCTCCAGGTTCTGCTCTCTATCCCTGGGATGGTCCTCATAGTCAGAATGTATGTTGTGACTGGTGGCCTAGTTCATTGATGGCTCCTCCCCCTGCCATTGTCTCCAGGTTCTGCTCTCTATCCCTGGGATGGTCCTCATAGTCAGAATGTATGTTGTGACTGGTGGCCTAGTTCATTGATGGCTCCTCCCCTGCCATTGTCTCCAGGTTCTGCTCTCTATCCCTGGGATGGTCCTCATAGTCAGAATGTATGTTGTGACTGGTGGCCTAGTTCATTGATGGTTCCCCCTGCCATTGTCTCCAGGTTCTGCTCTCTATCCCTGGGATGGTCTTCATAGTCAGAATGTATGTTGTGACTGGTGGCCTAGTTCATTGATGCCCCCCCCCCCCCCGCCATTGTCTCCAGGTTCTGCTCTCTATCCCTGGGATGGTCCTCACAGTCAGAATGTATGTTGTGACTGGTGGCCTAGTTCATTGATGGCTCCTCCCCCTGCCATTGTCTCCAGGTTCTGCTCTCTATGCCTGGGATGGTCCTCATAGTCAGAATGTATGTTGTGACTGGTGGCCTAGTTCATTGATGGCTCCTCCCCCCTGCCATTGTCTCCAGGTTCTGCTCTCTATCCCTGGGATGGTCCTCATAGTCAGAATGTATGTTGTGACTGGTGGCCTAGTTCATTGATGGCTCCTCCCCCTGCCATTGTCTCCAGGTTCTGCTCTCTATCCCTGGGATGGTCCTCATAGTCAGAATGTATGTTGTGACTGGTGGCCTAGTTCATTGATGGCTCCTCCCCCTGCCATTGTCTCCAGGTTCTGCTCTCTATCCCTGGGATGGTCCTCATAGTCAGAATCTATGTTGTGACTGGTGGCCTAGTTCATTGATGGCTCCTCCCCCCCTGCCATTGTCTCCAGGTTCTGCTCTCTATCCCTGGGATGGTCCTCACAGTCAGAATGTATGTTGTGACTGGTGGCCTAGTTCATTGATGCCCCCCCCCCCCTGCCATTGTCTCCAGGTTCTGCTCTCTATCCCTGGGATGGTCCTCATAGTCAGAATGTATGTTGTGACTGGTGGCCTAGTTCATTGATGGCTCCTCCCCCTGCCATTGTCTCCAGGTTCTGCTCTCTAACCCTGGGATGGTCCTCATAGTCAGAATGTATGTTGTGACTGGTGGCCTAGTTCATTGATGGCTCCTCCCCCCTGCCATTGTCTCCAGGTTCTGCTCTCTATCCCTGGGATGGTCCTCATAGTCAGAATGTATGTTGTGACTGGTGGCCTAGTTCATTGATGGCTCCTCCCCCTGCCATTGTCTCCAGGTTCTGCTCTCTATCCCTGGGATGGTCCTCATAGTCAGAATGTATGTTGTGACTGGTGGCCTAGTTCATTGATGGCTCCTCCCCCCTGCCATTGTCTCCAGGTTCTGCTCTCTATCCCTGGGATGGTCCTCATAGTCAGAATCTATGTTGTGACTGGTGGCCTAGTTCATTGATGGCTCCTCCCCCCCTGCCATTGTCTCCAGGTTCTGCTCTCTATCCCTGGGATGGTCCTCACAGTCAGAATGTATGTTGTGACTGGTGGCCTAGTTCATTGATGCCCCCCCCCCCCCCTGCCATTGTCTCCAGGTTCTGCTCTCTATCCCTGGGATGGTCCTCATAGTCAGAATGTATGTTGTGACTGGTGGCCTAGTTCATTGATGGCTCCTCCCCCCTGCCATTGTCTCCAGGTTCTGCTCTCTATCCCTGGGATGGTCCTCATAGTCAGAATGTATGTTGTGACTGGTGGCCTAGTTCATTGATGGCTCCTCCCCCCTGCCATTGTCTCCAGGTTCTGCTCTCTATCCCTGGGATGGTCCTCATAGTCAGAATGTATGTTGTGACTGGTGGCCTAGTTCATTGATGGCTCCTCCCCCTGCCATTGTCTCCAGGTTCTGCTCTCTATCCCTGGGATGGTCCTCATAGTCAGAATGTATGTTGTGACTGGTGGCCTAGTTCATTGATGGCTCCTCCCCTGCCATTGTCTCCAGGTTCTGCTCTCTATCCCTGGGATGGTCCTCATAGTCAGAATGTATGTTGTGACTGGTGGCCTAGTTCATTGATGGCTCCTCCCCCCTGCCATTGTCTCCAGGTTCTGCTCTCTATCCCTGGGATGGTCCTCACAGTCAGAATGTATGTTGTGACTGGTGGCCTAGTTCATTGATGGCTCCTCCCCCTGCCATTGTCTCCAGGTTCTGCTCTCTAACCCTGGGATGGTCCTCATAGTCAGAATGTATGTTGTGACTGGTGGCCTAGTTCATTGATGGCTCCTCCCCCCTGCCATTGTCTCCAGGTTCTGCTCTCTATCCCTGGGATGGTCCTCATAGTCAGAATGTATGTTGTGACTGGTGGCCTAGTTCATTGATGGCTCCTCCCCCTGCCATTGTCTCCAGGTTCTGCTCTCTATCCCTGGGATGGTCCTCATAGTCAGAATGTATGTTGTGACTGGTGGCCTAGTTCATTGATGGCTCCTCCCCTGCCATTGTCTCCAGGTTCTGCTCTCTATCCCTGGGATGGTCCTCATAGTCAGAATGTATGTTGTGACTGGTGGCCTAGTTCATTGATGGCTCCTCCCCCCTGCCATTGTCTCCAGGTTCTGCTCTCTATCCCTGGGATGGTCCTCACAGTCAGAATGTATGTTGTGACTGGTGGCCTAGTTCATTGATGGCTCCTCCCCCTGCCATTGTCTCCAGGTTCTGCTCTCTAACCCTGGGATGGTCCTCATAGTCAGAATGTATGTTGTGACTGGTGGCCTAGTTCATTGATGGCTCCTCCCCCTGCCATTGTCTCCAGGTTCTGCTCTCTATCCCTGGGATGGTCCTCACAGTCAGAATGTATGTTGTGACTGGTGGCCTAGTTCATTGATGGCTCCTCCCCCTGCCATTGTCTCCAGGTTCTGCTCTCTAACCCTGGGATGGTCCTCATAGTCAGAATGTATGTTGTGACTGGTGGCCTAGTTCATTGATGGCTCCTCCCCCTGCCATTGTCTCCAGGTTCTGCTCTCTATCCCTGGGATGGTCCTCATAGTCAGCATGTATGTTGTGACTGGTGGCCTAGTTCATTGATGGCTCCCCCTGCCATTGTCTCCAGGTTCTGCTCTCTATCCCTGGGATGGTCCTCATAGTCAGAATGTATGTTGTGACTGGTGGCCTAGTTCATTGATGCCCCCCCCCTCCCCCTGCCATTGTCTCCAGGTTCTGCTCTCTATCCCTGGGATGGTCCTCATAGTCAGAATGTATGTTGTGACTGGTGGCCTAGTTCATTGATGGCTCCCCTCCCCTGCCATTGTCTCCAGGTTCTGCTCTCTATCCCTGGGATGGTCCTCATAGTCAGAATGTATGTTGTGACTGGTGGCCTAGTTCATTGATGGCTCCCCCCCCCTTCTATTGTCTCCAGGTTCTGCTCTCTATCCCTGGGATGGTCCTCACAGTCAGAATGTATGTTGTGACTGGTGGCCTAGTTCATTGATGGCTCCTCCCCCCTGCCATTGTCTCCAGGTTCTGCTCTCTATCCCTGGGATGGTCCTCATAGTCAGAATGTATGTTGTGACTGGTGGCCTAGTTCATTGATGGCTCCTCCCCCTGCCATTGTCTCCAGGTTCTGCTCTCTATCCCTGGGATGGTCCTCATAGTCAGAATGTATGTTGTGACTGGTGGCCTAGTTCATTGATGGCTCCTCCCCTGCCATTGTCTCCAGGTTCTGCTCTCTATCCCTGGGATGGTCCTCATAGTCAGAATGTATGTTGTGACTGGTGGCCTAGTTCATTGATGGCTCCCCCCCTGCCATTGTCTCCAGGTTCTGCTCTCTGTCCCTGGGATGGTCCTCATAGTCAGAATGTATGTTGTGACTGGTGGCCTAGTTCATTGATGGTTCCCCCTGCCATTGTCTCCAGGTTCTGCTCTCTATCCCTGGGATGGTCTTCATAGTCAGAATGTATGTTGTGACTGGTGGCCTAGTTCATTGATGCCCCCCCCCCCCCCCGCCATTGTCTCCAGGTTCTGCTCTCTATCCCTGGGATGGTCCTCACAGTCAGAATGTATGTTGTGACTGGTGGCCTAGTTCATTGATGGCTCCTCCCCCTGCCATTGTCTCCAGGTTCTGCTCTCTTACCCTGGGATGGTCCTCATAGTCAGAATGTATGTTGTGACTGGTGGCCTAGTTCATTGATGGCTCCTCCCCCCTGCCATTGTCTCCAGGTTCTGCTCTCTATCCCTGGGATGGTCCTCATAGTCAGAATGTATGTTGTGACTGGTGGCCTAGTTCATTGATGGCTCCTCCCCCTGCCATTGTCTCCAGGTTCTGCTCTCTATCCCTGGGATGGTCCTCATAGTCAGAATGTATGTTGTGACTGGTGGCCTAGTTCATTGATGGCTCCTCCCCTGCCATTGTCTCCAGGTTCTGCTCTCTATCCCTGGGATGGTCCTCATAGTCAGAATGTATGTTGTGACTGGTGGCCTAGTTCATTGATGGCTCCTCCCCCCTGCCATTGTCTCCAGGTTCTGCTCTCTATCCCTGGGATGGTCCTCATAGTCAGAATCTATGTTGTGACTGGTGGCCTAGTTCATTGATGGCTCCTCCCCCCCTGCCATTGTCTCCAGGTTCTGCTCTCTATCCCTGGGATGGTCCTCACAGTCAGAATGTATGTTGTGACTGGTGGCCTAGTTCATTGATGCCCCCCCCCCCTGCCATTGTCTCCAGGTTCTGCTCTCTATCCCTGGGATGGTCCTCATAGTCAGAATGTATGTTGTGACTGGTGGCCTAGTTCATTGATGGCTCCTCCCCCCTGCCATTGTCTCCAGGTTCTGCTCTCTATCCCTGGGATGGTCCTCATAGTCAGAATGTATGTTGTGACTGGTGGCCTAGTTCATTGATGGCTCCTCCCCCTGCCATTGTCTCCAGGTTCTGCTCTCTATCCCTGGGATGGTCCTCATAGTCAGAATGTATGTTGTGACTGGTGGCCTAGTTCATTGATGGCTCCTCCCCTGCCATTGTCTCCAGGTTCTGCTCTCTATCCCTGGGATGGTCCTCATAGTCAGAATGTATGTTGTGACTGGTGGCCTAGTTCATTGATGGCTCCTCCCCCCTGCCATTGTCTCCAGGTTCTGCTCTCTATCCCTGGGATGGTCCTCACAGTCAGAATGTATGTTGTGACTGGTGGCCTAGTTCATTGATGGCTCCTCCCCCTGCCATTGTCTCCAGGTTCTGCTCTCTAACCCTGGGATGGTCCTCATAGTCAGAATGTATGTTGTGACTGGTGGCCTAGTTCATTGATGGCTCCTCCCCCTGCCATTGTCTCCAGGTTCTGCTCTCTATCCCTGGGATGGTCCTCACAGTCAGAATGTATGTTGTGACTGGTGGCCTAGTTCATTGATGGCTCCTCCCCCTGCCATTGTCTCCAGGTTCTGCTCTCTATCCCTGGGATGGTCCTCATAGTCAGAATGTATGTTGTGACTGGTGGCCTAGTTCATTGATGGCTCCCCCCCCCCCCTGCCATTGTCTCCAGGTTCTGCTCTCTATCCCTGGGATGGTCCTCACAGTCAGAATGTATGTTGTGACTGGTGGCCTAGTTCATTGATGGCTCCCCCCCCCCCTGCCATTGTCTCCAGGTTCTGCTCTCTATCCCTGGGATGGTCCTCACAGTCAGAATGTATGTTGTGACTGGTGGCCTAGTTCATTGATGGCTCCCCCCCCCCTTCTATTGTCTCCAGGTTCTGCTCTCTATCCCTGGGATGGTCCTCACAGTCAGAATGTATGTTGTGACTGGTGGCCTAGTTCATTGATGGCTCCTCCCCCCCCATCCCTGCCATTGTCTCCAGGTTCTGCTCTCTATCCCTGGGATGGTCCTCATAGTCAGAATGTATGTTGTGACTGGTGGCCTAGTTCATTGATGGCTCCTCCCCTGCCATTGTCTCCAGGTTCTGCTCTCTATCCCTGGGATGGTCCTCATAGTCAGAATGTATGTTGTGACTGGTGGCCTAGTTCATTGATGGCTCCTCCCCCCCCCTGCCATTGTCTCCAGGTTCTGCTCTCTATCCCTGGGATGGTCCTCATAGTCAGAATGTATGTTGTGACTGGTGGCCTAGTTCATTGATGGCCCCCCCCCCTCTGCCATTGTCTCCAGGTTCTGCTCTCTATCCCTGGGATGGTCCTCACAGTCAGAATGTATGTTGTGACTGGTGGCCTAGTTCATTGATGGCTCCTCCCCCTGCCATTGTCTCCAGGTTCTGCTCTCTATCCCTGGGATGGTCCTCATAGTCAGAATGTATGTTGTGACTGGTGGCCTAGTTCATTGATGGCTCCTCCCCCCTGCCATTGTCTCCAGGTTCTGCTCTCTATCCCTGGGATGGTCCTCACAGTCAGAATGTATGTTGTGACTGGTGGCCCAGTACATGAATGGCTCCCCCCTCCCCTGCCATTGTCTCCAGGTTCTGCTCTCTATCCCTGGGATGGTCCTCATAGTCAGAATGTATGTTGTGACTGGTGGCCTAGTTCATTGATGGCTCCTCCCCCTGCCATTGTCTCCAGGTTCTGCTCTCTATCCCTGGGATGGTCCTCACAGTCAGAATGTGTGTTGTGACTGGTGGCCTAGTTCATTGATGCCCCCCCCCCCTGCCATTGTCTCCAGGTTCTGCTCTCTATCCCTGGGATGGTCCTCATAGTCAGAATGTATGTTGTGACTGGTGGCCTAGTTCATTGATGCCCCCCCCCCCTTCTATTGTCTCCAGGTTCTGCTCTCTATCCCTGGGATGGTCCTCATAGTCAGAATGTATGTTGTGACTGGTGGCCTAGTTCATTGATGCCCCCCCCCCCCTGCCATTGTCTCCAGGTTCTGCTCTCTATCCCTGGGATGGTCCTCACAGTCAGAATGTATGGTGTGACTGGTGGCCTAGTTCATTGTTGGCTCCCCCCCCCCCCCTGCCATTGTCTCCAGGTTCTGCTCTCTATCCCTGGGATGGTCCTCATA